>NC_087065.1:50161651-50398234 GCF_963678635.1 Symsagittifera roscoffensis
AACCTAATGATCATTATTTGATAAGATTTGCTAAACAATTTAAAGATGATTTTGTGAAAATTATGAATTGATGTTTTTAAATTTTTTTCGTAATAACAACAGGTTTTCTTTTTCTACAACTTGTGAACCGCAAAATGTTTCATTACAATTCCTTCGAAGTATTAAGGCATGGTCATTTGGTTTACGGCATGGCCTTCCGATTGAATAAAAACCTTTGTTTAAAGTTCAAGAGAGAAAAAAAAGTAGAACTTAAAACTTGAATTTCTTCTCCATGATAAATTTCACGAACAATGTGTTTGAACCAATTTCCATACAACCAAACCCACTTAAAGTTTTGTCAATTATTTTTAAAATCTCAGCAGCATTTTCAACATTCAAAACATTAGTAAAAAATTTCAATTGTTACGTTAGTATTAATGTCAGTTGGAATTTGAACAGATTTAGTCTGATAGCCGAAGCAAACTTGAGGCAATCGTCAGCGAACTGGAACACCACTAACATCTAGGTTGTTGATGGAGTTATTATTCACAGCTATTTTCAACTTTTCCATCATAGGGCCAGACCCAATTAGGTTTGAAAGCTAATGGTCATTAGGTTTGAAAGCTAATGGAAAATTATTTGTAATTATAATTTGAGCAACATAAATACAATAAAAACCGAATAATACTGGGTCAGCTAATTAAATTGGTTTTTTCATCAGCAGTTGATTTCCCTCGTGAATTGTACGTCGCATATTTTTTTACACGAGGGTATAATCATATTATTTTTTCTAGAGGATCTGCAAAAATTTATCTGTCGTTCAGCTGGAGCAAAAAGCACCAATGGGTTCCAGGTTGATACGATGGTGAAACATTCATAATCATGAGCGTATTATCGTTTTTCAGTATTAAAGAGCATGGAAAATCTTCTGGAAAAACACCTCTAAAGCGATATTCTAAACAATTACAACGGTTATTAAATTCCATCATTTGAAGGTTATTCATGTCTAGCTTAGGTCATGAGAGTAATTTTGGTATTTTTTCTATCTGAACCCATATAAACTGTTGATGCACGCTCTTCCATAAACAAAAAATTGACATTATTACCGAGACCAGCATCAAATTTGAGTTCGACCGAAATAGTGCAATTGGTCAATACAGGAGGAACAAAATTGTGTGAAGCCTCCTGATTAGACGTGAGATCAAAAGCTATAATATAATGATTATCATAATTAGCGATATTGATTCCATGACCAGTGTTCAAAACAAAATCAAAACCCTCAAGCGTAGGACTTTTTTTGGTTGCAACTTCTATCAGTTCTGGAGCTGCCTAATGAAATAGTTCTTATCCGATCTTCTTAGCTGCGGTTATTACAAATTTTCGAGCAAGTGGAAGTGCCACTCTTCCTTTGCCCAAAGCTAAGGCACCAAAGCAACTGCCTCGTGGTCTGTAATGCCCCGAGAAATGTGGTAGGTTGGCTTCTTCGAGGTAATATGAATCCATATTGATCAATTGCTAAACTTTTGAAAGCTCAAAACCAGAACAACTATTCCCCCTCCGGCGAAAAGAACAAGTCCTCCAGTTTCTGACTATTTGATAATGAATTATGTCCAGGTAAATAAACACAAGCTGAGTACCAGCGCATACATCAACGGGATAGTCGGCAATAAGATCTTGGGTAGAGAATATGCTATGTTTCGAGCTTCCTTGTTTGTATCCTAGATGATAACCAGTTCCATCTCTGACGCCTTTGAATCCAAGAAGACTAGGAATTTGCGGGCTTGAAAAAATTATACCTTCCCAATAATGCAGCCATAATGAAAAAAAGATTGGTTATTGGATCTATTACATAATCCAATTTTTCTATTTCTATCTTTCGACAAACCTCATCCAGTATTTGTTTAATGCTCGTATATTCTCCTTTTGTTATTTTTGCTGTTTCTCTAAGGTAAGTCCTGGAGATCTTGTCTTTCTCAACTTTCATGCTTGCTATAAATCGATCTTTTTGTATCACACATTGTTGTTGTCAGTTACGTTGTTTATCTGAGAAGGGAGGGTAATTTTCGAAACTGCTACTCTCCGTTGTTTTTGCAAATTTCGTCACTCAGGAGATTTTAAAGTTGGCCAGAGTGTTATCTTTAAAAATGTTCATTGATGCAGATAAGTCTAGGGTAATTGTGCAGGAAGGGGGAACATTATGGGTGAAAAGGCCGGTGGAAGTGCCTTCAGTCTTGGTTGTCATTCTCCAGAACGCGAATTAGCTCAGACTTGTATATTTTTCCTTCAATCGGTTCTCTGTTAGTAGCAGTTAAAATGTTTGTGAACGCCGGATTGTTTAACTTTTTGTTGCTTGTTGTATGTCGTAAAAAATATTGCAGCTTTAAGTACTGTTGGTAGTTTATCTACAAATACCACCTCATTGTAACGATTTATGGTTACTCTTTCTGATTTTTTTATGATTTCAAGTTTGGTTTTTGCTCTGACAAATTTTTTGTTTTCTAAAAATTGTAACTGGCCTAAAATAATTTCGGTCTGCCTATCGTTTTTCTCTTCTAATATTTCATCTTTATCACGTTCGACCGGTTATTCTTCATCGTCCGTTAACAGCATAAGATTTGCTTGTTGGGGCTCAGCATTTTCCATAGATATTTCCTTCGTTGCAGTAGTCTTAGTAGTTTGAGGAGTTAATTGGGGTCTAAGCCGGTTAAAGTAGGATAGTTAAGCGTTTTCATTTCAATCTTTTTATCTTGAAGAACACGTGCAGCATGTGGCTTCTCTTTAACACAGGAGTGTTTCGAGTTAGGATGAATTTTTCAGCAGACATAATTAAGTTCTGATGTACTTTCAACAAATAAAATATTTGTCGCACTAAATGGAAGCCTTCTTCACTCAAAATAATCGCACGTTTTGTGACAACACTGGTTTTTGGAGCGATCAAATATTTTTATGTTGTCTCGAATCAATTGATGTATGCAATTTTAACGGGTACGTTTCCATTGACTACATTGAGCAAACATTCACAAATAAGTGTTTTGATTCCGCGATTTGAAGTTTTTCTATTTAATTGTCGCAATTGGTCAGGTTTCAGTTGTATCATATGCCGCAGAATAGACAAGATTTTTCCGTTTGTGATTGGAGTAGTTTTCGCCTTAGATAAGGTTAAATGAAAAGCTGTTCGCAGCTAAATTTAGTGAAAGAAAAGTTGAGAAGGCAGATATTTAGTAAAATTAGAATTACTACCATTTGTGAAACAATTTTCTTGATTTTTTCACTATTTGTCGCGCTATAAACAAACTCTGTTTTTTTTGTTGCATAAGATTTATCTACTGCTGCTGTTGCTTCTGACATTTGAGGAACAATTTATTCTACAGACTGTGTTAGCTTTTTTCTCACTGTAAATCAAGCTTGTAAATAACCTAAAATAGTTTCGAGAACAGTACAAAATTTCATCACGTGTGAAATTGCTATCTTTTATGTCACGTATTTACAGAACATAGTTTGCATTCTTTTCGTAGTACATTATTTTTAGATTTATTTGATAGCTTTATCAAAATGGCTACGGGCGAAAGCACTCAGGTTCAAGTTTTATTGTTTGTTTGCCAGACACTCTTTGTCATGCGGTTTATGTTTCATTACCATGATTGATAGCAGTCATTAAATTAACCGTCATATAAAACCGAATAGAAGACTTTTATGGTATACCCGGAGGGAAAAAGCAATTAAGTACCCGTATGAAAATTTGAAAAGTTTTTATCCTTGGTGATTGAGTTTTATTATTATGGTTTGAGGCGCTCGTAAATTTGTCATATAAACTTCTATTTTGGGCCAGATGGTTCATATTCATTTTTATGTACGCTTCTCTTGGAATATGTTTTGACTTTTTCGATGGTTTTTGGGATATATCTTCAAATGATAAACGTTTAGTTAGAGTCGTTGCAAAAACATTAGCACAGACCGGTACTAAAATAACTATCCAGTTTTACCAGAAAGACCAAGAGGGAACTTTTAAGTATCGACAACGAAAAAGTTTGACAACTGGTGAGTTCGCGTCCTTGGCGGACAATTACACAAAAATAAAAAGATTTACGAAAGGAAAAAATTGCGATGCTACTGAAAAACTTAGAAAAAAGCCAAACAAATCTAAAAAAAACTACATGTTCGGAAGAGCAACAAAAAAGTGAAAACAATGATAACTGTCGAGTTATTCAGCGGTTAATTAATTGAAACTACAAAGGAGTGGTTGAAGCAATGTATGAGCAATCCCCTGTTATTTCAAACAGTTCCGTAAAAATTACAAATTTTTTACCCTGAATCATGAACACAACTTCTCTGGCTTCGCTTCAAATGCAAATTTTGCTGTATCCCCCATTTGAATAAATTAGATTTTTGCAATCATTCGATTGAAAACGAAAAAAATTTAGCATGTGCTGTTCGAATTCACGAAAGATTCTACCGATTTATTAAACAAAATGACCTAAAAAGCCTTCGTTGTCCCTCGCCTTCTCTATACACTCAAATATTTAATTTTGGGTTGCTCCAACCATCAATTGTCTGGCCCTATAATGGAAAAGTTGAAAATAGCTGTGAATTATAACTCCCTCAACAACCTTGATGTTAGTGGTGTTCCAGTTCGCTGACGATTGCCTCAAGTATGCTTCGGCTATCAGACTAAATCTGTTCAAATTCCAACTGACATTAATACTAACGTAAAAATTGAAAGTTTTACTTACGTTTTGAAAGTTGAAAATGCTGCTGAGATTTTTAAAATAATTGACAAAACTTTAAGTGGGTTTGGTTGTATGGAAATTGGTTCAAACACATTGTTCGTGAAATTTATCATGGAAAAGAACTTCAAGTTTTAAGTTCTTCTTTTTTTTCTCTCTTGAACTTTAAACAAAGGTTTTTATTCAATCGGAAGGCCATGCCGTAAACCAAATGACCATGCCTTAATACTTCGAAGGAATTGATATGAAACATTTTGTGGTTCACATAGACTTGTAGAAAAAGAAAACCTGTTGTTATTAAGAAAAAATTTTGAAAAATCAATTCATAATGTTCACAAAATCATCTTTAAATTGTTTAGCAAATCTTATCAAATAATGATCATTAGGTTTGAAAGCTAATGGTAATCTGTTTGTAATTATAACTTGAGTAACATAAATAAAATAAAGTCCGCATAATACTGGGTCAGCTAACTATATTGGTTTTTTCATCAGCAGTTGATTTCCCTCGTGAACTGTACGTCGCATATTTTTGTACACGAGGGTATAATCATATTATTTTACCTAGAGGATCTGCGAAGTATATCTGTCGTTCAGCTTGAGCAAAAAGCACCAATGGGTTCCAGGTTGATACGATGGTGAAACATTCATAATCATGAACGTATTATCGTTTTTCAGTACTGAAGAGCATGGAAAATCTACTGGAAAAACACCTCTAAAGCGATATTCTAAATGCTTACAACGGTTATTAAATTCCATCATTTGAAGATTATTCATGTCTAGCTTAGGTCATGAGAGTAATTTTGGTATTTTTTCTATCTGAACGCACATAAACTGTTGATACACGCTCTCCCATAAACAAAAACTCGACGTTATTACCGAGACCTGCATCAAATTTGAGTTCGACCGAAATAGTGCAATTGGTCAATACAGGATGAACAAAAATTGTGTGAAGCCTCCTGATTAGACGTGAGATCAAAAGCCATAATATAATGATTATCATAATTAGCGATATTGATTCCATGACCAGTGTTCAAAACAAAATCAAAACCCTCAAGCGTTTTGTAAAAAACTCTTATTTTTTGTCTGATATTGAGATGAGAGTTCCGGCAATGGGTCAAACGTTTCTGTACACAATGATATCATTCAACCCAAACTTCTGGTTATGAAAAGGTTTTGTCCTATTAGTACTCAAATATGCTTCACTTATGCTCATTGCTACTATCAATCTTCGAACAGGTTCTTTTGCAAAAACATCCTCCATACAATTTTTTTCAGCGCGGAAAGCTATCAAAAACAGTTGCTGAAGAAGCACGCATTGCCAGTTGGGGATGGCATTGAGACGAGTTCTTCCGCTGCCCCGACAGAAAGCTCGTTCAGAGGAATATTGCGCCGTTACAATCTCAAACTTGGTAAAAACAAAATGGATTTGCTGCAAGTCATGATGCAAAACAAGGAGGAAATAGATGCTCTCATACTGGAAAGGGTCAAAGAGGGTCCGAACAAAGTGCAATTCCATGTGGAAGTGGAGATGAACGAAGTTCTTACTGTGCAAGACGGTGACACTGGAAACTTCGAAAGGATCAGGCTATTTCAAAACACTAATACATTAACAGTGTACTTCGAGGGAATAGCTGTGGATCAATACTTGGAACTGATCGAACATTTGGTCAACCAAGTAAACTCGTTCTCTTCTCATGGTAGCGGATGGATTATCGTTCGAACTGTGAAAATCAATAGGGAAATCGAAATGCCAATGGGTCTGACGGATATGGACAGATTTGAAAGACTGAATAAAAGTCAAATCAACGTCTTTTGGTACGCCAAATGTTTACCCCCTCAAAAATTCTCTTCGCCTATTCGAACTCGCTTTAAGTTTAACGTCAAAACAAGATAAAATTTTCATTTTTCTGTCCAGGTTCAACGATGCCAAATTGTTGTCCATAAAAATGTCGAGCAGATTCACTACTAGCCTGGTTGTGGACTTGTTGCTGCTGACAGATGGATAAAAAAATCACTATCTGTTAAAAAGTGATCTCCAGAAACTGGTCGAGTACGTGCGGCACAAAGTGCACCGATTCCAATCTGAGATTTGCCGTAAATGTTTCCACACATGCGCTTCTTTCGACTATCTGAGAAGACATCAAGAACTATGCTACCAAGACGAAGATGTCGTCATAGCAATGCCCAAGCCTGGAAAAAATGACCACAGGTTCAAAAACTTAACAGCTCGTTGGTACGTACCAAGAATAGTCTACTTTGATTTGCAGGCACTGCTCCTAGCAGTATACGGACCGCAACCTGATCCGCAAAAATCTAGCACGCAAACAATTGAAATCCATCAACCTTGCGGCAACGCATTAGCAGTAATCAAATTTGGGAAAAAAGACCTGTTAAAGTTTGAGCTTAAAAGAGGACCGAATATGATGGAAGAGCAAATTAGCTCCCTTGAGTCATTAGCGAGACAACTTTGCGTAGAAAAAACGAAATATTACACTTTCGCCGGTATAACAGACCAGGAACGGGAAGATGCTTTGGTTTGTTGGTTATGCGAGTTGGACAATTCCTGGGTTGGGCACATAATGTGTGTAACGTTGCTAGAAAAACAACAAATTACATCCCAGTAGTAGCTCATACTTTGTCAAAACATGACTTACATTTATAAATAAAGCGCAGGTAAAAAGCAATTCAAAAAACATTTTTTCTGTATTACCCGCATGCGAAGAAAATTTTATATCCTTAACAATCTGTTCGACAATTATATAAAAAAACCTACACGGACAAAATGGAAAAAGAAAAAACTCAACGAAAATCTGAGATTCATCGATTCGTTTAAATTTAAGCTAGCGCCACTGGAAAATTTGCCCGACGAACAGTTTTTTCTCCTGGAGAACTATTTTGAAAAACTCGGCCACTCCACTGAAAAGTCAGTTTGTCGAAACAGAAAGGGCACATCCCTACTCATATTTCAACTTGTTCGAAAAAATCCGAGAAACTCGACTTCCCTCGCGAGCAATATGGAAAAGTATTCTAACAGGAGGGGATGTGAGTGTTACAAGAAGCGAGTACAATCATGCCCTAAAAACTTCCACCGAACTGAAGTGTGGGTCACTTGGTGATTACCATGACTTGTACATGATTACAGAAAAGCTAATACTTACATCAAATTATCAAGATTACGGGCTGCATTGCGCTTTTTTTTCACGACAAGTAACCTTTTCGGGGACGCCTTTCTAAAAATTTGTAAGCCCGGCTGAAATTTTTAACGGAACGTGAACATCTGGACCTTGTGCAGCGAATGAGACAAGGAGGCATGTCGTCGGTTTACGCGCGCTGACTTACAAAGCAATTAATAAAGACCTCGACAATTTTTCGCCCTCAGAACCATCAGACTACATCCTTAATATTGATGCAAACAATTTGTACGGGGGATAATGAAACATTGCCCTTTGCCATCAAACGTTTTTTCAATAGTTGAAAAAATTCTGGAAGAGATACTGCACACCAGCAAATCCTCAGAGTGGGGTTAAATAGTCGAAGTCAACTTGACCATATCCGAAGAGCTTCACGACTTCTTAACTGACAACCCCCTTGCTTCTTCTCGTAAAGTAGTGGACATCGGTGCAATGAATAGCGAGCAAGTAGTCATGTTAAGAAAATTGGGAATCTCCACACTGGCAAAAGTGGGAAGCTTCTACAGACCTTGCATCCTAAGAAAGTTATGTTTTGTTTTACCTTACCCCAAAATTATACCAGGAGCTGGGAATGAAAAAAAATCAGCTCGGAAAAGTTCTTCAGTTCCGCCAAAATCACTGTATGGCACCCTTTGTAGATCTCAACACGCGCATCCGCAAAACCGCGGTAAATAAATCCCAGGAGAATTTTAGAAGCGAATTAATGACTCAGCTTTCGGTAAGACAATGGAGGTTAAGTTAGTAAGAAAGAAGCTGGAGATTGTATGGAATAAGAGAAAAATTTTACAAAAAACTACTCATAGCACAATGAAGAGCTTTCAAATCATTGACGATCAGTTAGTCACAATCAGCTTTTCAGTAACAAAAGTATTGGGGACAAACCTATGATAGTTGATGTGACCATCCTAGACCTTTCAAGCGTTTCATATTTCCGTTTCGTTATGGAAAATTGAAACCGAATCTAAACTTGGAACTCCTTCACTCCGACATGGATAGTTTCATTTATGCCATACAAACTGACGATGTGTACCGAGATTCAGAGAAAATTAAAGCTGATTTCGACTTTTCAAATTATGATGAGGACCATTTCTTGTTTGAGCATACCAACAAAAAAGTTTTGCTGATGTTCAAAGACGAGACTGGTGGGAAGCTGATCATAGAATTGATCGCCCTAAAACCGGAACTATATTCGGTCGTCCTTAATGGTAAATAAAAATTCCAACTTCAGCCACCCTTCCAACCCCTTCCTACCTTTTACAGAACAAAAATACCACCACCACGAACAACCTACCTCCCCCCTTAATTTGTTGCATTAAACTATGGGAATTCAGCTGATTTAGGCAATATTATACAATGTTGCCTAAACGTTGATTTATCTGACATCATATTCCTTCTCTTTTCCTATTTTGATCATAATTTAGAGTCTTCTGCTCTGTTTTGGTTAAATGAATGAAAGTTTGTTCGGTATAAATTGAGTTGCTGAAGTGAAATAAAACTATCCCCTGCATTGTTGAAAAGGATAATAATTTTGCTTCTGTTTAGAAGACACTCAAAAATTGAATGTCGAAGGAATAAAAACGAGTGCACAGAGAGATCTGGTCCACCAAACCTTCAGGGACACATTATTCACTGGTAAAGCAATGGGAGTGTACAAGTATAAAATAGTTTCGAAAGTTAACACCAATATGACAGTGAAACAAAACAAATTTGCATGATCCCTATTCGACTCAAAACGTTTTCTCTTTTTCGACGGAATCCGTTTGGCCATAAAACTGCCGAAGAAAACGCATTTTTAGAAGACTTTTGCATGAACACCGAATAGGCCAACTCATACAATGAAAAAGATAACCATTTGCCCGAATTTCAACTTTCGAATTAAGAATTTTTACAGCGGCCCCACTCAGAATCAGAGCTGCAAAAAGAAGAAGCTTCTAATAGCCGAGTCCGTGAACGTCCCTCTATAAGCAACCCACTCATTTTATCTGAATCTTCAGAAGAACAACCATCTAAAAACAGTGCAAAGAAAACCAAAACAATAAACATTAAATTTTGAAACATATATTTTCAGATGATTTTCACTGCTCGTCCTTTTATAAATCAATCACTGTTTTATCAACAATAGCTTCAGGCAAATAAACTAGTTGACACAAACCAAGTGTTAGTTCAAACAAGTCTGTGAAATCCTTTGGTTTACTTTCAATAACAAACTTTTATTAGCATGACAAATCGTCGACGAAAAGAAAAAGCCAGGAAATGATATTCACATGAAACTAGGACGAAAAGAAAAGTTCAGGAAACTACGACGGTTTATTTTAATTATCGCTGGAAAAGGGATCGCTTTAAAAGGAATGAGAAAGATTTATTGTATCGGGTCCCGGTTGTTAAGCTCAGCTTAACAAGATCCTAAGGAGGGGCTCTTTTACTTTAGGGCTGTGAAATTATGTTCATTTACAAAATTCTAGGATAGGGGTCCTCCAAAAACATAGGGACCTTTTTTCTAGGATTTTGCTATACATGAAGACCCCCCTTTGGAAGGACCCCCCCTTAGGATCCGGGACACGATACAATACTACTGATTTCTTAAAAAGTACCAAAGGGGACCCTTTCGGTCGGCAGGGGGTCGAATCCCTAAGAAAAAGGCGTCCGCTACCCCCCCCCCCTAAATCCACCCCTGCTCCGATGCTAGTAAAGAGTTCGACCAACGAATAATATAACTCTTTTGATGTAGCGTAAATGCAGTGGCGGTAATTTAAAAAGAAAATGAAAATGAAAACTTTTTTTTAGATTGAACAATTTGATTTTCCGAGCTCTCTGAAATTACTATGAGGACCCACTCTTGTCAAAATCTTTTTGCGCCGTAGGCAAATTTTTCAAAAAACAGGAAAAAAGTTTTTGGGCACTTTTTGAAAAATTTTGACAAAAAAAATTGTGTTTTTTTTTGGTGCGCGCTCCCCCCTCAAAGTTAGTTATATTGGTGCCGAAAGCGCCTTTAGAAAAATTTTGAGGTTTGTCAGCCTAAAATGGATGTCGAAAAGTTATAACAAAGGGGGAATCTCTGGAAAAAATTGGCAACCAGATTTGAGTTCCACCCCGCCCCCTCTGCACGCTACTGCGTAAATGAGATTGAATGCTGGTTACCTCCATTCTGAGCGTTTCTTTTATTTCTTTTAATTCTGCAGCATGCTCTTTATCCCTGAAAAGACAAAACTGCTCTTACAAGGGAAGAAACCTAAATGTTTTGGTTG
The DNA here is from genome assembly GCF_963678635.1 of Symsagittifera roscoffensis. Classification (NCBI taxonomy): domain Eukaryota; kingdom Metazoa; phylum Xenacoelomorpha; order Acoela; family Convolutidae; genus Symsagittifera; species Symsagittifera roscoffensis. The sequence continues at coordinate 50,172,791 of NC_087065.1, forward strand.
ACCTTTGAAAAGTTTAATTTTTGTCAGCCATACTTCTGAAAATTTTTGCCACCCCCAGACCCATATTAAAATCAGATAGTGTGTGTTTAGTCCTAGATAGCTTTCTTTTGAGCCAGTTCATTAACCTTAAATCAATTTGAAGTAAGACGGATGAGGCTTAAAGAGGTTTCTCGGGTCAAAAAAGAAAAATGTTGTTTTTAAGGCCGCCTTGTTTTCCGTTCAAACAAAACTTATCAGTGATGAAGTGTGTGCCGAAGAACATCATCTCTAAGCAGCCCTAAAAACTTCTGATATTAAAAAACTCATTATAAAATTAAAGATTCAAGCTATGCCCTCATATGAGTATCCCATAACATAAAAAGATGTTTACAAAAACTGTTAAATTCTTCCTTTGCGAGGCCAAACTGTGCATTCTGTGCATTGTGATTGGATTCCGCAAAAAGCCAAAATCAAATTTGTCGCGGAATCCGCAATTTTGCTAATTTTTTTGATCTTCTTTGCTGTTTTGGATTCCACAAATAAATACTTAAAATATTGTACCGACCGATCAAAATTGCTTCAAAATTAGGCAAATTTGCGAAATCTGCAACTGTTATTGCGGAATCCAGAACAGTTTGTGGAATCCACAAACAAACGAAAAACATGTGTATAGTTACATTGAGCACAACTGTAAGCGGAATCCGCAAACTTTAAGTGGAATCAGCAAATTATAAGTGGAATCCGCACTTTGTTTGCGGAATCCACTTAGATTTGCGGATTCCACTTACATTTTGCGGATCCACTTACATCTCGCGGAATCCACTTACAGTTGCGGAATCCAGAACATTTAGCCATATTTGCTAGTTGCGGAATCCGCAACAAAACAAATGTGCCGACAAAAACTACGTTACAGATATTTGTACGCGGAATCCACGGAATCTGGAATCTTTGTGTGTGGAATCCACTTACTTTTTGGAACATGTTTTAAGATTTGTCTCTGGAATCATGGAACATACACACACAAAATTTTGCGCCTTTCCAGTGCACATTTTAACCTCGTAATGACGACAATAGACTGATTCTTATCCTGTATATTTGGTAATATATGAAAATCCGGGTGAAGTTTATATTACTACCAAATGAGAATGCTCATTCACAGGGGCGGATTTAGGGGGGGGGGGGGGGGGGGGGTGTCAGGTCCTCCCTTCTCAGGGATTTGACCCCCTGCTGAACCAAAGGGTCCCCCTTTGGTACTTAAAAAAAGCCGTTTTTGGCCGAACCACCCTAAATTTTTTCTAAAAGCGTCTTCGGCTCCAATATATACTAACTTCGAGGGGGAGCTCCAGCCAAAAAAAACTCAATTTTTTGTCACCTTTTTCCAATAAGTGCCCAAAAACCGCCTTTTGACCTGTTTTTTTTTCAAAATTAGCATGCGGCGCAGAAACTTTGGCCAAAACAGCGTCATTTTAGTGTTTTAGGAGAGCTCGGAAAACCAATTTGGCCGACCCAAAAAAAAATCAAATTTTTTGGTTTTTATAGTATGATTTTTTCAAATTTTTGAGATCAGGGAGCCGATCAGTTTTGCACAATTCTAGTAAGTTTCCAATGAAGAGTATTTTTTTAACATTATAACCAGTCTAATTGAAACAGAATGACGGCTGCTTTAGATGAAAATTAAAAAAGAAAATGATATTAAATAGTGCTGATTTAGGTTATCCAGACGAAACGAAAAAAACTTGAATTTTTGAATGCATTTTTCTCAAATTGGTTACAAACTAAAGTATAAGGTACTCAAAATTTCACCAAAATTGATATGGTGCAATTGTTTGACAAAATTTTCAGCCAAAAATATATTGCAAGCTTGGGTCATTTCGGCTTTTTTAATCAAACAAAAATTATGCTGAAACTATTTTGTTAAAAATTGAGAAAATTAAATCACATGAAGGATCTTACACAGCCAAACATTATTTTCTAGATGAGTTAAATCTCCAAAAACAACTATAAAAGAAAATACTTTCGTTTGATAGTCAAGAAATGTGATTTCTACTATATAAAATACAAAGCACAAAGTTTTTGTTAAAAATAAGTTTGAAATTTTACTAGAACTTTGTTGGTAAGTGTAAGAGTCTCCTTGTGATATAAATGTCTCATCTAATAGCAAAACGTTTTTCAGCCCAATTGCTGATTAACTACAAAAGCCAAAATTACCTCTTAAAGCTAATGGAAAATTATTTGTAATTATAATTTGAGCAACATAAATACAATAAAAACCGAATAATACTGGGTCAGCTAATTAAATTGGTTTTTTCATCAGCAGTTGATTTCCCTCGTGAATTGTACGTCGCATATTTTTTTACACGAGGGTATAATCATATTATTTTTTCTAGAGGATCTGCAAAATTTATCTGTCGTTCAGCTGGAGCAAAAAGCACCAATGGGTTCCAGGTTGATACGATGGTGAAACATTCATAATCATGAGCGTATTATCGTTTTTCAGTATTAAAGAGCATGGAAAATCTTCTGGAAAAACACCTCTAAAGCGATATTCTAAATAATTACAACGGTTATTAAATTCCATCATTTGAAGGTTATTCATGTCTAGCTTAGGTCATGAGAGTAATTTTGGTATTTTTTCTATCTGAACCCACATAAACTGTTGATGCACGCTCTTCCATAAACAAAAAATCGACATTATTACCGAGACCAGCATCAAATTTGAGTTCGACCGAAATAGTGCAATTGGTCAATACAGGATGAACAAAATTTTGTGAAGCTTCTTGGTTAGACGTGAGATCAAAAGCCATAATATAATGATTATCATAATTAGCGATACTGATTCCATGACCAGTGTTCAAAACAAAATCAAAACCCTCAAGCGTTTTGTAAAAAACTCTTATTTTTTGTCTGATATTGAGATGGGAGTTCCGGCAATGGTTGAAACGTTTCTGTACACAAAGATATCATTCAACCCAAACTTCTGGTTATGAAAAGGTTTTGCCCTGTTAGTACTCAAATATGCTTCACTTATGCTCATTGCTACTATCATTCTTCGAACAAGTTCTTTTGCAAAAACATCCTCTTGTCGCGAGTTTTGTTTTCCTGCAGTTGCGAAAAACGCTTTTGGTACTACTTTGATGTAATTGTAGTTTTCCGGGTTCTTCAACAAATTTTTTTTAATGATTAGAGAACATCGTCAGTCAAAGACATCTTTCAGAACTAGAGATTAGCTTCGATTATTTGAACCTTGTAGTTTTTAGCTGCATCTTCAGATATGACAACAACATTGTTACGAGAACGTCTAAGAGACAATCCAATTGCCACGCCTCTGAGTAGGTACATGTCACTCGACAAGAAGTCGCAAGCATTTTCACCAAATAGCTTCAGCTCGTTTGAGGCCGCATCGAGACATTTATGCTCCGTAACATCCTCAGCTCTCCTTCCAATTTCGTCATTAGCTGATGGGTTATCTTCGTAATAATAACCTTGACAAGCCAACCATGTTTTCTTTTCTTGGCATCCTTACCATATGAAAACTCTTTCTCAATAAAGCTTTTATGGGCAAAATTAGCGTTGGTAGTTGATATTTTCTGACCATTTGGAGACAGTAAATAATGAAGATAAAGGATTGTTAAAACATTACGGCGTACCTCTGTTTGACGCCACTGTAGCATGCGTTTGAAGCACGGTTCCATTGCTTCGAACAATTCGGGCAATTATTTCCAAACGAGTATGTTGAAGATCGATGCAGTTTTTTCGATCACTTTAAACTCGAGCATAAGACCACCAGGAGAGTAGGAAGGTCCAATTTTTTGGATGAATGCATTCTCAAAAGTGACGAGTAAAGAAGGTTTTTTCAAATAAGTCCAACGAGCTGTCATTTGATTCACTCGGGATTAAATTAGAAATCTTTTTTAACCCTTGTCAAGAAATCGGAGCGACTTCTCTGTGCAGTTCGTTTTCTGAAAAGACACATCTCGTTTTTCGTTTCAACGCCGTTGTTCTTTTCGGATAAACTGTTTGAGATCTACCTCCTCCTCCTCCTACTTGCTTTTTGAGTGTTTTTCTAACGGTGCTTTTGAGTGCCTGCTTAGGACTTTTTTTGGTTGCAACTTCTATCAGTTCTGGAGCTGCCTAATGAAATAGTTCTTATCCGATCTTCTTAGCTGCGGTTATTACAAATTTTCGAGCAAGTGGAAGTGCCACTCTTCCTTTGCCCAAAGCTAAGGCACCAAAGCAACTGCCTCGTTGTCTGTAATGCCCCGAGAAATGTGGTAGGTTGGCTTCTTCGAGGTAATATGAATCCATATTGATCAATTGCTAAACTTTTGAAAGTTCAAAGTCAGAACAACTATTCCCCCTCCGGCGAAAAGAACAAGTCCTCCAGTTTCTGACTATTTGATAATGAATTATGTCCAGGTAAATAAACACAAGCTGAGTACCAGCGCATACATCAACGGGATAGTCGGCAATAAGATCTTGGGTAGAGAATATGCTATGTTTCGAGCTTCCTTGTTTGTATCCTAGATGATAACCAGTTCCATCTCTGACGCCTTTGAATCCAAGAAGACTAGGAATTTGCGGGCTTGAAAAAATTATACCTTCCCAATAATGCAGCCATAATGAAAAAAAGATTGGTTATTGGATCTATTACATAATCCAATTTTTCTATTTCTATCTTTCGACAAACCTCATCCAGTATTTGTTTAATGCTCGTATATTCTCCTTTTGTTATTTTTGCTGTTTCTCTAAGGTAAGCCCTGGAGATCTTGTCTTTCTCAACTTTCATGCTTGCTATAAATCGATCTTTTTGTATCACACAATGTTGTTGTCAGTTACGTTGTTTATCTGAGAAGGGAGAATAATTTTCGAAACTGCTACTCTCCGTTGTTTTTGCAAATTTCGTCACTCAGGAGATTTTAAAGTTGGCCAGAGTGTTATCTTTAAAAATGTTCATTGATGCAGATAAGTCTAGGGTAATTGTGCAGGAAGGGGGAACATTATGGGTGAAAAGGCCGGTGGAAGTGCCTTCAGTCTTGGTTGTCATTCTCCAGAACGCGAATTAGCTCAGACTTGTATATTTTTCCTTCAATCGGTTCTCTGTTAGTAGCAGTTAAAATGTTTGTGAACGCCGGATTGTTTAACTTTTTGTTGCTTGTTGTATGTCGTAAAAAATATTGCAGCTTTAAGTACTGTTGGTAGTTTATCTACAAATACCACCTCATTGTAACGATTTATGGTTACTCTTTCTGATTTTTTTATGATTTCAAGTTTGGTTTTTGCTCTGACAAATTTTTTGTTTTCTAAAAATTGTAACTGGCCTAAAATAATTTCGGTCTGCCTATCGTTTTTCTCTTCTAATATTTCATGTTTATCACGTTCGACCGGTTATTCTTCATCGTCCGTTAACAGCATAAGATTTTCTTGTTGGGGCTCAGCATTTTCCATAGATATTTCCTTCGTTGCAGTAGTCTTAGTAGTTTGAGGAGTTAATTGGGGTCTAAGCCGGTTAAAGTAGGATAGTTAAGCGTTTTCATTTCAATCTTTTTATCTTGAAGAACACGTGCAGCATGTGGCTTCTCTTTAACACAGGAGTGTTTCGAGTTAGGATGAATTTTTCAGCAGACATAATTAAGTTCTGATGTACTTTCAACAAATAAAATATTTGTCGCACTAAATGGAAGCCTTCTTCACTCAAAATAATCGCACGTTTTGTGACAACACTGGTTTTTGGAGTGATCAAATATTTTTATGTTGTCTCGAATCAATTGATGTATGCAATTTTAACGGGTACGTTTCCATTGACTACATTGAGCAAACATTCACAAATAAGTGTTTTGATTCCGCGATTTGAAGTTTTTCTATTTAATTGTCGTAATTGGTCAGGTTTCAGTTGTATCATATGCCGCAGAATAGACAAGATTTTTCCGTTTGTGATTGGAGTAGTTTTCGCCTTAGATAAGGTTAAATGAAAAGCTGTTCGCAGCTAAATTTAGTGAAAGAAAAGTTGAGAAGGCAGATATTTAGTAAAATTAGAATTACTACCATTTGTGAAACAACTTTCTTGATTTTTTCACTATTTGTCGCGCTATAAACAAACTCTGTTTTTTTTGTTGCATAAGATTTATCTACTGCTGCTGTTGCTTCTGACATTTGAGGAACAATTTATTCTACAGACTGTGTTAGCTTTTTTCTCACTGTAAATCAAGCTTGTAAATAACCTAAAATAGTATCGAGAACAGTACAAAATTTCATCACGTGTGAAATTGCTATCTTTTATGTCACGTATTTACAGAACATAGTTTGCATTCTTTTCGTAGTACATTATTTTTAGATTTATTTGATAGCTTTATCAAAATGGCTACGGGCGAAAGCACTCAGGTTCAAGTTTTATTGTTTGTTTGCCAGACACTCTTTGTCATGCGGTTTATGTTTCATTACCATGATTGATAGCAGTCATTAAATTAACCGTCATATAAAACCGAATAGAAGACTTTTATGGTATACCCGGAGGGAAAAAGCAATTAAGTACCCGTATGAAAATTTGAAAAGTTTTTATCCTTGGTGATTGAGTTTTATTATTATGGTTTGAGGCGCTCGTAAATTTGTCATATAAACTTCTATTTTGGGCCAGATGGTTCATATTCATTTTTATGTACGCTTCTCTTGGAATATGTTTTGACTTTTTCGATGGTTTTTGGGATATATCTTCAAATGATAAACGTTTAGTTAGAGTCGTTGCAAAAACATTAGCACAGACCGGTACTAAAATAACTATCCAGTTTTACCAGAAAGACCAAAAGGGAACTTTTAAGTATCGACAACGAAAAAGTTTGACAACTGGTGAGTTCGCGTCCTTGGCGGACAATTACACAAAAATAGAAAGATTTACGAAAGGAAAAAATTGCGATGCTACTGAAAAACTTAGAAAAAAGCCAAACAAATCTAAAAAAAACTACATGTTCGGAAGAGCAACAATAAAGTGAAAACAATGATAACTGTCGAGTTATTCAGCGGTTAATTAATTGAAACTACAAAGGAGTGGTTGAAGCAATGTATGAGCAATCCCCTGTTATTTCAAACAGTTCCGTAAAAATTACAAATTTTTTACCCTGAATCATGAACACAACTTCTCTGGCTTCGCTTCAAATGCAAATTTTGCTGTATCCCCCATTTGAATAAATTAGATTTTTGCAATCATTCGATTGAAAACGAAAAAAATTTGGCATGTGCTGTTCGAATTCACGAAAGATTCTACCGATTTATTAAACAAAATGACCTAAAAAGCCTTCGTTGTCCCTCGCCTTCTCTCTACACTCAAATATTTAATTTTGGGTTGCTCCAACCATCAATTATCTGGCCCTATAATGGAAAAGTTGAAAATAGCTGTGAATTATAACTCCCTCAACAACCTTGATGTTAGTGGTGTTCCAGTTCGCTGACGATTGCCTCAAGTATGCTTCGGCTATCAGACTAAATCTGTTCAAATTCCAACTGACATTAATACTAACGTAACAATTGAAAGTTTTACTTATGTTTTGAAAGTTGAAAATGCTGCTGAGATTTTTAAAATAATTGACAAAACTTTAAGTGGGTTTGGTTGTATGGAAATTGGTTCAAACACATTGTTCGTGAAATTTATCATGGAAAAGAACTTCAAGTTTTAAGTTCTACTTTTTTTTCTCTCTTGAACTTTAAACAAAGGTTTTTATTCAATCGGAAGGCCATGCCGTAAACCAAATGACCATGCCTTAATACTTCGAAGGAATTGATATGAAACATTTTTGTGGTTCACATAGACTTGTAGAAAAAGAAAACCTGTTGTTATTAAGAAAAAATTTTGAAAAATCAATTCATAATGTTCACAAAATCATCTTTAAATTGTTTAGCAAATCTTATCAAATAATGATCATTAGGTTTGAAAGCTAATGGTAATCTGTTTGTAATTATAACTTGAGTAACATAAATAAAATAAAGTCCGCATAATACTGGGTCAGCTAACTATATTGGTTTTTTCATCAGCAGTTGATTTCCCTCGTGAACTGTACGTCGCATATTTTTGTACACGAGGGTATAATCATATTATTTTACCTAGAGGATCTGCGAAGTATATCTGTCGTTCAGCTTGAGCAAAAAGCACCAATGGGTTCCAGGTTGATACGATGGTGAAACATTCATAATCATGAACGTATTATCGTTTTTCAGTACTGAAGAGCATGGAAAATCTACTGGAAAAACACCTCTAAAGCGATATTCTAAATGCTTACAACGGTTATTAAATTCCATCATTTGAAGATTATTCATGTCTAGCTTAGGTCATGAGAGTAATTTTGGTATTTTTTCTATCTGAACGCACATAAACTGTTGATACACGCTCTCCCATAAACAAAAACTCGACGTTATTACCGAGACCTGCATCAAATTTGAGTTCGACCGAAATAGTGCAATTGGTCAATACAGGATGAACAAAATTGTGTGAAGCCTCCTGATTAGACGTGAGATCAAAAGCCATAATATAATGATTATCATAATTAGCGATATTGATTCCATGACCAGTGTTCAAAACAAAATCAAAACCCTCAAGCGTTTTGTAAAAAACTCTTATTTTTTGTCTGATATTGAGATGAGAGTTCCGGCAATGGGTCAAACGTTTCTGTACACAATGATATCATTCAACCCAAACTTCTGGTTATGAAAAGGTTTTGTCCTATTAGTACTCAATTATGCTTCACTTATGCTCATTGCTACTATCAATCTTCGAACAGGTTCTTTTGCAAAAACATCCTCCATACAATTTTTTTCAGCGCGGAAAGCTATCAAAAACAGTTGCTGAAGAAGCACGCATTGCCAGTTGGGGATGGCATTGAGACGAGTTCTTCCGCTGCCCCGACAGAAAGCTCGTTCAGAGGAATATTGCGCCGTTACAATCTCAAACTTGGTAAAAACAAAATGGATTTGCTGCAAGTCATGATGCAAAACAAGGAGGAAATAGATGCTCTCATACTGGAAAGGGTCAAAGAGGGCCCGAACAAAGTGCAATTCCATGTGGAAGTGGAGATGAACGAAGTTCTTACTGTGCAAGACGGTGACACTGGAAACTTCGAAAGGATCAGGCTATTTCAAAACACTAATACATTAACAGTGTACTTCGAGGGAATAGCTGTGGATCAATACTTGGAACTGATCGAACATTTGGTCAACCAAGTAAACTCGTTCTCTTCTCATGGTAGCGGATGGATTATCGTTCGAACTGTGAAAATCAATAGGGAAATCGAAATGCCAATGGGTCTGACGGATATGGACAGATTTGAAAGACTGAATAAAAGTCAAATCAACGTCTTTTGGTACGCCAAATGTTTACCCCCTCAAAAATTCTCTTCGCCTATTCGAACTCGCTTTAAGTTTAACGTCAAAACAAGATAAAATTTTCATTTTTCTGTCCAGGTTCAACGATGCCAAATTGTTGTCCATAAAAATGTCGAGCAGATTCACTACTAGCCTGGTTGTGGACTTGTTGCTGCTGACAGATGGATAAAAAAATCACTATCTGTTAAAAAGTGATCTCCAGAAACTGGTCGAGTACGTGCGGCACAAAGTGCACCGATTCCAATCTGAGATTTGCCGTAAATGTTTCCACACATGCGCTTCTTTCGACTATCTGAGAAGACATCAAGAACTATGCTACCAAGACGAAGATGTCGTCATAGCAATGCCCAAGCCTGGAAAAAATGACCACAGGTTCAAAAACTTAACAGCTCGTTGGTACGTACCAAGAATAGTCTACTTTGATTTGCAGGCACTGCTCCTAGCAGTATACGGACCGCAACCTGATCCGCAAAAATCTAGCACGCAAACAATTGAAATCCATCAACCTTGCGGCAACGCATTAGCAGTAATCAAATTTGGGAAAAAAGACCTGTTAAAGTTTGAGCTTAAAAGAGGACCGAATATGATGGAAGAGCAAATTAGCTCCCTTGAGTCATTAGCGAGACAACTTTGCGTAGAAAAAACGAAATATTACACTTTCGCCGGTATAACAGACCAGGAACGGGAAGATGCTTTGGTTTGTTGGTTATGCGAGTTGGACAATTCCTGGGTTGGGCACATAATGTGTGTAACGTTGCTAGAAAAACAACAAATTACATCCCAGTAGTAGCTCATACTTTGTCAAAACATGACTTACATTTATAAATAAAGCGCAGGTAAAAAGCAATTCAAAAAACATTTTTTCTGTATTACCCGCATGCGAAGAAAATTTTATATCCTTAACAATCTGTTCGACAATTATATAAAAAAACCTACACGGACAAAATGGAAAAAGAAAAAACTCAACGAAAATCTGAGATTCATCGATTCGTTTAAATTTAAGCTAGCGCCACTGGAAAATTTGCCCGACGAACAGTTTTTTCTCCTGGAGAACTATTTTGAAAAACTCGGCCACTCCACTGAAAAGTCAGTTTGTCGAAACAGAAAGGGCACATCCCTACTCATATTTCAACTTGTTCGAAAAAATCCGAGAAACTCGACTTCCCTCGCGAGCAATATGGAAAAGTATTCTAACAGGAGGGGATGTGAGTGTTACAAGAAGCGAGTACAATCATGCCCTAAAAACTTCCACCGAACTGAAGTGTGGGTCACTTGGTGATTACCATGACTTGTACATGATTACAGAAAAGCTAATACTTACATCAAATTATCAAGATTACGGGCTGCATTGCGCTTTTTTTTCACGACAAGTAACCTTTTCGGGGACGCCTTTCTAAAAATTTGTAAGCCCGGCTGAAATTTTTAACGGAACGTGAACATCTGGACCTTGTGCAGCGAATGAGACAAGGAGGCATGTCGTCGGTTTACGCGCGCTGACTTACAAAGCAATTAATAAAGACCTCGACAATTTTTCGCCCTCAGAACCATCAGACTACATCCTTAATATTGATGCAAACAATTTGTACGGGGGATAATGAAACATTGCCCTTTGCCATCAAACGTTTTTTCAATAGTTGAAAAAATTCTGGAAGAGATACTGCACACCAGCAAATCCTCAGAGTGGGGTTAAATAGTCGAAGTCAGCTTGACCATATCCGAAGAGCTTCACGACTTCTTAACTGACAACCCCCTTGCTTCTTCTCGTAAAGTAGTGGACATCGGTGCAATGAATAGCGAGCAAGTAGTCATGTTAAGAAAATTGGGAATCTCCACACTGGCAAAAGTGGGAAGCTTCTACAGACCTTGCATCCAAAGAAAGTTATGTTTTGTTTTACCTTACCCCAAAATTATACCAGGAGCTGGGAATGAAAAAAAAATCAGCTCGGAAAAGTTCTTCAGTTCCGCCAAAATCACTGTATGGCACCCTTTGTAGATCTCAACACGCGCATCCGCAAAACCGCGGTAAATAAATCCCAGGAGAATTTTAGAAGCGAATTAATGACTCAGCTTTCGGTAAGACAATGGAGGTTAAGTTAGTAAGAAAGAAGCTGGAGATTGTATGGAATAAGAGAAAAATTTTACAAAAAACTACTCATAGCACAATGAAGAGCTTTCAAATCATTGACGATCAGTTAGTCACAATCAGCTTTTCAGTAACAAAAGTATTGGGGACAAACCTATGATAGTTGATGTGACCATCCTAGACCTTTCAAGCGTTTCATATTTCCGTTTCGTTATGGAAAATTGAAACCGAATCTAAACTTGGAACTCCTTCACTCCGACATGGATAGTTTCATTTATGCCATACAAACTGACGATGTGTACCGAGATTCAGAGAAAATTAAAGCTGATTTCGACTTTTCAAATTATGATGAGGACCATTTCTTGTTTGAGCATACCAACAAAAAAGTTTTGCTGATGTTCAAAGACGAGACTGGTGGGAAGCTGATCATAGAATTGATCGCCCTAAAACCGGAACTATATTCGGTCGTCCTTAATGGTAAATAAAAATTCCAACTTCAGCCACCCTTCCAACCCCTTCCTACCTTTTACAGAACAAAAATACCACCACCACGAACAACCTACCTCCCCCCTTAATTTGTTGCATTAAACTATGGGAATTCAGCTGATTTAGGCAATATTATACAATGTTGCCTAAACGTTGATTTATCTGACATCATATTCCTTCTCTTTTCCTATTTTGATCATAATTTAGAGTCTTCTGCTCTGTTTTGGTTAAATGAATGAAAGTTTGTTCGGTATAAATTGAGTTGCTGAAGTGAAATAAAACTATCCCCTGCATTGTTGAAAAGGATAATAATTTTGCTTCTGTTTAGAAGACACTCAAAAATTGAATGTCGAAGGAATAAAAACGAGTGCACAGAGAGATCTGGTCCACCAAACCTTCAGGGACACATTATTCACTGGTAAAGCAATGGGAGTGTACAAGTATAAAATAGTTTCGAAAGTTAACACCAATATGACAGTGAAACAAAACAAATTTGCATGATCCCTATTCGACTCAAAACGTTTTCTCTTTTTCGACGGAATCCGTTTGGCCATAAAACTGCCGAAGAAAACGCATTTTTAGAAGACTTTTGCATGAACACCGAATAGGCCAACTCATACAATGAAAAAGATAACCATTTGCCCGAATTTCAACTTTCGAATTAAGAATTTTTACAGCGGCCCCACTCAGAATCAGAGCTGCAAAAAGAAGAAGCTTCTAATAGCCGAGTCCGTGAACGTCCCTCTATAAGCAACCCACTCATTTTATCTGAATCTTCAGAAGAACAACCATCTAAAAACAGTGCAAAGAAAACCAAAACAATAAACATTAAATTTTGAAACATATATTTTCAGATGATTTTCACTGCTCGTCCTTTTATAAATCAATCACTGTTTTATCAACAATAGCTTCAGGCAAATAAACTAGTTGACACAAACCAAGTGTTAGTTCAAACAAGTCTGTGAAATCCTTTGGTTTACTTTCAATAACAAACTTTTATTAGCATGACAAATCGTCGACGAAAAGAAAAAGCCAGGAAATGATATTCACATGAAACTAGGACGAAAAGAAAAGTTCAGGAAACTACGACGGTTTATTTTAATTATCGCTGGAAAAGGGATCGCTTTAAAAGGAATGAAAAAGATTTATTGTATCGGGTCCCGGTTGTTAAGCTCAGCTTAACAAGATCCTAAGGAGGGGCTCTTTTACTTTAGGGCTGTGAAATTATGTTCATTTACAAAATTCTAGGATAGGGGTCCTCCAAAAACATAGGGACCTTTTTTCTAGGATTTTGCTATACATGAAGACCCCCCTTTGGAAGGACCCCCCCTTAGGATCCGGGACACGATACAATACTACTGATTTCTTAAAAAGTACCAAAGGGGACCCTTTCCTTTCGGTCGGCAGGGGGTCGAATCCCTAAGAAAAAGGCGTCCGCTACCCCCCCCCCCCCCTAAATCCACCCCTGCTCCGATGCTAGTAAAGAGTTCGACCAACGAATAATATAACTCTTTTGATGTAGCGTAAATGCAGTGGCGGTAATTTAAAAAGAAAATGAAAATGAAAACTTTTTTTTAGATTGAACAATTTGATTTTCCGAGCTCTCTGAAATTACTATGAGGACCCACTCTTGTCAAAATCTTTTTGCGCCGTAGGCAAATTTTTCAAAAAACAGGAAAAAAGTTTTTGGGCACTTTTTGAAAAATTTTGACAAAAAAAATTGTGTTTTTTTTTGGTGCGCGCTCCCCCCTCAAAGTTAGTTATATTGGTGCCGAAAGCGCCTTTAGAAAAATTTTGAGGTTTGTCAGCCTAAAATGGATGTCGAAAAGTTATAACAAAGGGGGAATCTCTGGAAAAAATTGGCAACCAGATTTGAGTTCCACCCCGCCCCCTCTGCACGCTACTGCGTAAATGAGATTGAATGCTGGTTACCTCCATTCTGAGCGTTTCTTTTATTTCTTTTAATTCTGCAGCATGCTCTTTATCCCTGAAAAGACAAAACTGCTCTTACAAGGGAAGAAACCTAAATGTTTTGGTTGACCTTTGAAAAGTTTAATTTTTGTCAGCCATACTTCTGAAAATTTTTGCCACCCCCAGACCCATATTAAAATCAGATAGTGTGTGTTTAGTCCTAGATAGCTTTCTTTTGAGCCAGTTCATTTACCTTAAATCAATTTGAAGTAAGACGGATGAGGCTTAAAGAGGTTTCTCGGGTCAAAAAAGAAAAATGTTGTTTTTAAGGCCGCCTTGTTTTCCGTTCAAACAAAACTTATCAGTGATGAAGTGTGTGCCGAAGAACATCATCTCTAAGCAGCCCTAAAAACTTCTGATATTAAAAAACTCATTATAAAATTAAAGATTCAAGCTATGCCCTCATATGAGTATCCCATAACATAAAAAGATGTTTACAAAAACTGTTAAATTCTTCCTTTGCGAGGCCAAACTGTGCATTCTGTGCATTGTGATTGGATTCCGCAAAAAGCCAAAATCAAATTTGTCGCGGAATCTGCAATTTTGCTAATTTTTTTGATCTTCTTTGCTGTTTTGGATTCCACAAATAAATACTTAAAATATTGTACCGACCGATCAAAATTGCTTCAAAATTAGGCAAATTTGCGAAATCTGCAACTGTTATTGCGGAATCCAGAACAGTTTGTGGAATCCACAAACAAACGAAAAACATGTGTATAGTTACATTGAGCACAACTGTAAGCGGAATCCGCAAACTTTAAGTGGAATCAGCAAATTATAAGTGGAATCCGCACTTTGTTTGCGGAATCCACTTAGATTTGCGGATTCCACTTACATTTTGCGGATCCACTTACATCTCGCGGAATCCACTTACAGTTGCGGAATCCAGAACATTTAGCCATATTTGCTAGTTGCGGAATCCGCAACAAAACAAATGTGCCGACAAAAACTACGTTACAGATATTTGTACGCGGAATCCACGGAATCTGGAATCTTTGTGTGTGGAATCCACTTACTTTTTGGAACATGTTTTAAGATTTGTCTCTGGAATCATGGAACATACACACACAAAATTTTGCGCCTTTCCAGTGCACATTTTAACCTCGTAATGACGACAATAGACTGATTCTTATCCTGTATATTTGGTAATATATGAAAATCCGGGTGAAGTTTATATTACTACCAAATGAGAATGCTCATTCACAGGGGCGGATTTAGGGGGGGGGGGGGGGGGTGTCAGGTCCTCCCTTCTCAGGGATTTGATCCCCTGCTGAACCAAAGGGTCCCCCTTTGGTACTTAAAAAAAGCCGTTTTTGGCCGAACCACCCTAAATTTTTTCTAAAAGCGTCTTCGGCTCCAATATATACTAACTTCGAGGGGGAGCTCCAGCCAAAAAAAACTCAATTTTTTGTCACCTTTTTCCAATAAGTGCCCAAAAACCGCCTTTTGACCTGTTTTTTTTTCAAAATTAGCATGCGGCGCAGAAACTTTGGCCAAAACAGCGTCATTTTAGTGTTTTAGGAGAGCTCGGAAAACCAATTTGGCCGACCCAAAAAAAATCAAATTTTTTGGTTTTTATAGTATGATTTTTTCAAATTTTTGAGATCAGGGAGCCGATCAGTTTTGCACAATTCTAGTAAGTTTCCAATGAAGAGTATTTTTTTAAACATTATAACCAGTCTAATTGAAACAGAATGACGGCTGCTTTAGATGAAAATTAAAAAAGAAAATGATATTAAATAGTGCTGATTTAGGTTATCCAGACGAAACGAAAAAAACTTGAATTTTTGAATGCATTTTTCTCAAATTGGTTACAAACTAAAGTATAGGGTACTCAAAATTTCACCAAAATTGATATGGTGCAATTGTTTGACAAAATTTTCAGCCAAAAATATATTGCAAGCTTGGGTCATTTCGGCTTTTTTAATCAAACAAAAATTATGCTGAAACTATTTTGTTAAAAATTGAGAAAATTAAATCACATGAAGGATCTTACACAGCCAAACATTATTTTCTAGATGAGTTAAATCTCCAAAAACAACTATAAAAGAAAATACTTTCGTTTGATAGTCAAGAAATGTGATTTCTACTATATAAAATACAAAGCACAAAGTTTTTGTTAAAAATAAGTTTGAAATTTTACTAGAACTTTGTTGGTAAGTGTAAGAGTCTCCTTGTGATATAAATGTCTCATCTAATAGCAAAACGTTTTTCAGCCCAATTGCTGATTAACTACAAAAGCCAAAATTACCTGTTTTTGAGGTAATTTTTTGGTTGTGAATTTCGGAAAATTGTGATGAAATTCTTAAGCAACCTTTTATTCTCTTCATTTTGTGTCTAACCCAGTTTGAGAAAAACACTCCTGAAAATTAATCGTTTTGTCCGTTTATTTTAAATTAGCACTTTACTTTCAAGGCTTTTGTTATAAGGTTTGCGTTCCAACAGTTTGGTAAACAGGCAACCAACCAGACGGCAGCACCCTGTTTTGATGTCTTGTCGTCTAAATGTGCCAACTAGCGCTCGATAAACATTCTTGCAGAATATGATTTGAAAGAAGAATTACTAGCAGGCTAACCCAAACATGTTCAAATCTGGTCTAAAGGAAAATGAAACTGAAACAAAAACTGCCATTAAAAGGATTGAATTGGCTGGAAAAAATGGAGAATCCCTCACCTTGATTTAGTTTTGGTGGCATAAAACGCTTTCAGTACAAACACAGGTTTCCATTGTCACACAATTCAGAGTTAAAATTAACAAAATGACTCGTATCAGGACGAAGCCCTGAATGTTCCGACTGCCTTCAATTCCGGTCAGTGAAAAACTGTTGGTCTTAAAAAAATAGATAAAACTTTTAAGTAAACTCAAAGTTTGATATATATTTTTTTTGAAATTAGTCCCCCTACAGACCATGCAAAGTACAAAGTAATATATTTAGTATACAAAAAAGTACTGAATAGTCCGCCTCATTTCAATAAGGAACGTTGCGTATTAAATCTCCGCTTACATATTAATCGTACAAAACATGTCACGCATTAATTGTCCCAAATTGACAATCTTTAAGTCTCTTAGTTTCACGAAAAGTAATCACAGGTGAATTATCATTTAAGATTTGAGCTCAAGACAGCAATACTTTTTGAATGATCTTCATAAATTCCGACAAAAATTGAAAAATCAAAAACTGTAAAATATCGAGTGGAGAAAAAACACCCTAGCCGAAATATTACGTCACTTTTTTCGAAAGTAGGATTAATAAATTTTAAAAATTTATTTTTTCCAAGTGAGGTCATTTTTTTAATGTTTTTTCTAAGTTTTTTTTCTAATGCGTTTTCTTCGATTCATTTCCCCACAAACAAAAGTAAATTAACAACAGATAAAGTTAGCGTATCCTATCCTAATACCAAGGTCAAATAGCTTGCCGCAATTCAAATTGGAACGCATTAATTTGCCGGTTGCGCATGTTATAAAAACGCAACATATTGCGAGTTATTTATCTCAAAGGACACATATGAAAAATGATCACAGTAAAAAATATTTATAGTTTGAGCTTTGGGCAAAAATAATTTTTAGAGAGTACAAAAAATTTCCGTCGAAAACGCTTTGCTAAAAAGTCGAAAATTGACTGAATGAAAAAAAATCGACCAAACATTCCAAGTGAGGTCATAGCAGACTAAACGACAAAATCTTTAAGTCTCTTAGTTTCACGAAAAGTAATCACAGGTGAATTATCATTTAAGATTTGAGCTCAAGACAGCAATACTTTTTGAATGATCTTCATAAATTCCGACAAAAATTGAAAAATCAAAAACTGTAAAATATCGAGTGGAGAAAAAACCACCCTAGCCGAAATATTACGTCACTTTTTTTCGAAAGTAGGATTAATAAATTTTAAAAATTTATTTTTTCCAAGTGAGGTCATTTTTTTAATGCTTTTTCTAAGTTTTTTTTTCTAATGCGTTTTCTTCGATTCATTTCCCCACAAACAAAAGTAAATTAACAACAGATAAAATTAGCGTATCCTATTCTAATACCAAGGTCAAATAGCTTGCCGCAATTCAAATTGGAACGCATTAATTTGCCGGTTGCGCATGTTATAAAAACGCAACATATTGCGAGTTATTTATCTCAAAGGACACATATGAAAAATGATCACAGTAAGAAATATTTATAGTTTGAGCTTCGGGAATTCTGCTTTTTCTTTAAAAGTCGGAACAACAATTCTTCTAAAAAATTTCTCCCGATGGCCATGAAACTAACATCAACAATGTTTATTTGATCTTGATTGCAGAAACTCTCAACACAATAATGACCAAAAAGTGAGGTTAACTGCTTCAACTTTCTGGGATAATGTAGGGTTTTAATAAAAAAAAACCATTTTAGCAATTTTCTGTTTATATATCAAAGTGCCCAGAGAGCGTCAAAATAGAGTGAAAGCTCAAGCCTGTTTTTCTGGTTTCTGGAACAAACTAGCTGAAAAATTTGATTCCCCTATCGATAGAATCCTATCTCCGCTTTGCCCACGATGACACTAATTTATAATCTCATTTGGTGAAAGCGGCCCTGAATCCAAGTTCAACGAGCCTCGAGATCAAAAAACAGAAAAATTTATCGGAAACAAATAACGTACTTTTTTTGCATCTGTTCTTCCAGTTTCCCCACTTCCTCGGCTATCATTTTTTGTAGTTTCTCATTTGAAATTTCTACTTCTGTAACATTTTTGGTTGTAAGTCGTTTTGCTTTTTGGATTCGATCCCAGAGTTCGTTCATAGAATTGACAAACGCCTCTTTTTCATCAGCATTATCTTTGTTCCAGAGACAGTCAATTGTGAGGTAGCTGGCTCCTTTGGCATTGGAAAATTGTTCTGCGAGCACCCCAATGTAATCCTCCAACCGCTCATCGTCCGAGTTTCCTTTGTTCGCGTTTTTTCTTTTGTCCACACTGTCTTTGTCCATACCCATGTGTGTGAAAATTAAAATTACATGATGCCAAAATGTATCCTTATTAAACATTTCATGAAATATGCGCAACATTCCTATCAGTGATCTCTCGAATCTCGCCCTTGTGCCATTCAGTATAATTGCGACAACATTGATGTAATCACAATTCTTGTTGAGTTTCGCAACTAAGTCCGCAATTATGAAAGCGTCATTTTCGTTCGTCGGATCATTGAACCCTATGGTGTCGATGATATCGATGGGTTTACCTTGGTCGCCCATGAAAAACGATTGCGCGAAACGTGTTACTTGGGTGCACGAGGTAGACGCCGCAGATGTCGGGAATAGATGCGAATCGTGTTCTTCACCCGCTAGTATGTTGCAGAATGTACTTTTTCCTGTGCCAGTTTCTCCGATTACTATAATTTTCATCCTGCAGTCATCGCGTATGTCTGTAGTGAATTCAGCTTAAACATACATCACGTCAGGAGTGTATCTAGGGTTTTCTTGAGGGGGGAGTCAGATTTTGAAAAAAGATTGATTTTCTGACCTCTCTCAAACGCTTTTAAAGACCCTGTTTTGTGCACAAAAAACGGGCTTTTTCAAGCTTTTTTGGAACATTCTGACCGAAAAATTCTGTTTTTTTGGCGCCTTCCAAAGTTAGTACATACTGGCGCCGAAGGAGTCTTTAGAAAATTTTGGGGTCAGTCAACAAAAAATGGATATCACAAAATAGTACAACGGGTGACCCTTTGACTCGGCAGGGGGTCGAACATTGCCTAACAGTTTTTGTTCTTATTAACTATAATTCTACCGCCAACTTTCTTGTTCAAAGAACTATGAAGCCAATTAACAGTTACCCTATAGCAAACTGGTGCAGTTTTTGATAAAAAGCAAAAGGGGGTCTCGGTGAGTAAAATTGAGACGAGGGTATAAGAATGATGTTTAACCGAAATTCTGCAAAGCTATAACCTGAACTGAAGAACAAGAAAAACTAATACAATTATTTTTTAATGAATGAGTGCTGCAGGTGTGATATTTTGCTGCTTGTTGATAAAAATTCATGTCACGTTCTACCAGGTGGCACTGACGCAAGAAAGGCAAAATGTTTTTCAAGAAAGGCAAAATACTTGACGCAAGAAAAAATTTGCGAAGAAAATTTTGTCCTAAAAGCAGCAACCAATTTATAGCGTTGATGGACCTTCTGTTACGGAGGTCGTAATAAGAGCAGAGCAAAACGGTATTGGTGTCACCTCAGCGTTTTGCATGTGGGACAGCATAGTCTCTATGGCTATTACTCGCTTTGACAAATCAAGTTTCTTAGAGTCATGAATATAACAGTTCTCGATAAACATGAAAAACAACCTTTAAACAGAAGTTCAATAATAACGTTGTTGCAGCGGTCAGAACTATTAGTAAAAAATTCCCAAGTATCAAATGTCGAAAAACGACCCTAATAAAGAAGAAATAACCTAAATTTAAAAGGAAACAGGAAAGTTGTTTTGTTGTACTGAACTCTTCAGCTCTCAAAAGGGCCTTTAAACTGAAATTTGATAATAAAAAATTTTGAAAAAGGAAAAACAAATTAACAAATCCGCCGCCATACAGATACGTTACGAGTACCACGAGTTGGTTGCTCAGACTGGAAAATGCGACAAAGAGATCAAAACTTAGCGGGCTTACATTAGAAGTACGAGAAGTATACAACTATTTGAATATTCTGCGGAGATCTCACAAAAGATCAGCAGGAATAATTAACACCAAACGAAGCTCCACCGACAATAACAGTAAGTACATTCAGTTTGACAAGATTTAGCGGCAAGCCACGAATAGATTACGAGCAGCTTTTGCCACAATTGACTGAGGAATAAACAGAGTTAGAAGGGAGACACCTCTCTGCAGATGAAAATTACCGAAAATTTTGGAGGTTCGCATTTATAGTAGCCGCCGCAAGGAAAGATTGGAACTTGAGACCAATACTGAACTTCATAAAAAAATCAAAACTGGGAAGCTTTCAACTGGACCAACGGATAAAACTGATTCAACATCCGGAAGAGAGTATATGTTCGTGACGACCGCCTTTTAATAGATGAACCTCCCACCAGAACTGAGACAAACATTTTTGGAAAGAATCCAACTCAGTTACCCAGGATCCGGTCTGTTAACTCATCTGGTTCCCTCATATCCAAAGATCAATTGTCCAGACGGCAAAAAACTGCCGACATGGTACCAAACAAAGGTAAAAATTAAAACCCGTTAAAGGAAAAACCATTATTTCTAATGAAACCAATAATCGAACCTAATGAGGAGGTTCAAAGAGAACTCAGGACCACTCCCAGACCATCTAAGCGGAGACGCTTATATACTCGTAGTCATACATAAATGACCATAGTTTCCAACGGCTAAAGTGGTACCTAACACTAAAGCAAACCTTGTTAGGAAACCTAAGCAATGATATTCTTCAAATAACGGCATCTCACATAAGTTAGGATGTGAACAAGCTGAAAAAACTCAGAGCCAAAAATTTTTAAAACAGGATAAATTAATTAGCATAATCTAAAAATTTGCCCCCATAGACAACAAAGGTAAAAATGTGTAATCGAGGGAATAATACAAATCATAAAGTGTGAGAACTAGATTAGAAGTTACGAGAATAGACAAAAATAACAAACTTTATACGTTAGCTGAGATAATCCACAACTTTCGAATGAATCTGCTTGAAGTAGAAAAAAAACTTCATCACTGGAAGCGCACATCTGGCGAAACCCAAACACACTATTATGAAATAAAGCTAAAACAAGCTCAGCAACTTATGTAAATTGAAAAAAAGGAAAGCACGCATGTGTTGGGAAAAAGTAAAAGAATCTGATGCACTCACCGTTTCATGCTGAACTAATGCACCTTGGTCAGATAACGAAATAGTGGGAAAATGGCGGCCAACACATCGACTACCAGAGCGGATAATTAACAAATAAGTTGCATCAGCGCAAAAACTACAACAGGACACATGTGTGATGAATAGGCGGGCAATTGCTAAAGAGATTAGTTCTTAAATCAAGATACAAAGGGATACAAGGCCAGGTAGATGCAAAAACGGATAGAAAAGGTGGCAGGAAAACAGTAAGAGTAATCACAAAAGTAGAAGACCCAAAAACATTTGAGCAAAACAAAAAACTACGTACTGAAAAAAACCTAATTTACACAAAACCCACAGCTTGGGTTCATACCCTGGGACGTAAACAGCCAAGGGTGCTAGAAAGTAGCGGATTAGCATTGGTGCCTATTCCAGGGATTTATTGACCCTGGAGACCCTCACGACTAAGCGGCTGAAAATTCATAGAAATTCTGGGGGAGAACGGGACCGTGTTTTTTAGACATTGAAGAGCCAAACGCGCCACAACATTCCATCTTTAGGGAAGACCTGAAAACAGGACTACCAAGAAGGCTGTCCAGGAAAAAGAAACTGGAGCAGGCACAGGAAAACCGGAAGAACAGAAAAAGAAAACAAACAAAAATAGGACAAGAAGAAAGCCAGCACAAAAAAATCAAGAGAGATGTAATTCGCATCGGAGATGTCAAAGGAAATAAACGCATCCACACCTAAGAAAAACGAAACGTTAGAACAGTGCATCTTTTTGAGTGAGAACTAGTCTTCTAAATCCGAAATCACTGACTCGTCTCTGAAGAGGTTAAATCAAAAAAGCCGTCTCAACCACCTTTTCACCTATTGTCGTGGCAGAAGCAATTATGAAATATGCGAGAAACCACCAATTGGCGTTGGCAGGAGCTGCAGTCAATTCCTTATCAATTGGTACAAATGAAAAACCAAACCCAAATCAGCCGAGGCTATGAAAAAACGATTCGCCTTGATTCATCAATCGACAAGCAAACAGAGTAAAACAACTCGAATATGAAAAGTCAAATTCACGAGATGAGATTCAACGAAAAGTCACCGGATTACCAAGCACGCGTGAATTGTATGGTATACATAAAATCAAAACCGGAAAACAAAAACACAGTCGTTGTAGATCTAGTGTCTCCAAGATTCAGCCCGAATAGAGAGAATCAAGACGGTCAAAAAGATTATTTACTTGGAATTGATTGAGAGATTGAGAGAGCAAGAAGACAACCGAAGTCGAATCGACAAAAGATACAGAAGGAACGGAAGCAACAGAAGAGCGCTCGAAAAACTTAGATTTCGTTAACTCGGACATATGTACTTTTTAGAAATCCAGATGGTTGAAAATACGGTTAAAATTAGTGAAACCATATGGTTAAGATCTTTTCACATAAAAAAGGGGTTTTAGAAGCTAGTATTGAGTTCGAGCAAACGAAATGACATCCAAACCAAATCTAAATACGATTCATCTAAAAATTAAAAGATTTAAAAAACTTTGAACAAAAGTATAAAAATAGCGTAACTTTTGAGAGAGAAACTAAAACACTTCTTATCCAAATGGGCTCGCCCTACTAACCCTCACGAACTTCCGAGTGAGTTTTGTTTTGACAGTTTCAGTAAAGAAGTAAAAACGGAAACATTCAACTTGCTTGTCAATATAATATTTTATTATTTACCACAATTATTTTCCAATTTTTTTTGAAATAATTAGCAATTGATTTTTCAATGAAACTAAAAATATATTTAGAAGTATATTTTTCAATGAAATTAAAATTTATCTCAACAGTTTTATAGAGTCTGCAAACACAAAAACCTTGAGTCGATTCGATAAGAAATTCGAGCTAGTAAAGTTATCGTACTTGTGTTTTTTGAAGTATTCAGTTTCTCCATACTTATTATTTTCCTGAATATTTTTTCCACTATGGGCAAAATAACTTCTTTATCGTTTAGAAGCATGAGAAAAGGCTACCGGTGGCACTACATGTGTAAACGGCTCTCAATCAGTGACTTACTTCTTTTGAGCTCAGAGACGTTGTAGTAGACCAAACTTCTTGATGGCAATCTTTCAAAACAGTTTCTTTTAAATTAAATGATATCTTTTGAAAATTTTTATGACAATTTTTGGACCAAGTTATTATCCCCCCACCCAAAGTAGTTTGGAGGGTGTCATTTTGGAGAATACGGCGTTCTGATCCTTGATTTCGACTGGATCGATAAAGCTTCTTTCTAAGACGGAGTGATATAAAACAACTAATTGACAGATACCATTAATTCAACTCTGTTTCTTATTTCAACTAGAGTTCGTCCTTTCTGTCTTTCAAGGTCAAATGACCAGCCGTCTAGGCGTTTAGCATAAGATTATTAGTAATATAGCTAACATATATATATATATATATATATATATATATATATATATATATATATATATATATATATATATATAGGTTAGTTTGTCGATCCAGACCGGATGACATTCCCCCTCGACAACAAAAATATATAAACTATTGTTTGTTCAATTGAGTTTTAAAGTCCCCTTCGGACTAATGGATTTGAGTTTTATAGTACCGGTAGGACTATTTTGACATCACTTTTCTGTTTGTATGTCCTGCTTGGCATTGTCTTCCCCCTGGCTTGCGTGTTCCTCATCATCAATATTTTTCTTGTTTTGGTCCACCCCGCTTTCTTGACAAAGTTTTGCGTTGATAAATAGAATTTCGTTATTTGTATCAGTTGTCTCGTCTTCAATTGGAAGTGAAGTTAAATCGACTACCTCGGTGGGGCCTGTCTTTATCTTCGGACTAATTGCTTCTATGATTTTGATGCATGCCTTGTATTGAGGGTTTTTTTTCAGAAAAACCCATTTCTTGTTTCAGGGATTTTAAACTTGGGTAATTACCCGATTATTTGTCCGGTGGTGAATCAATTTGAAATTTAATTGGTTGTTTTAACTCTTCATCCATTTTATTTTCAATCGCGTTAATGGGTACCGGGTTCCCAAAAGCATGTGAAAACGCCGATTGGCGGTTTCTCGTTGATTTTCTCAATGGCTCTGTTGTTTTCATTTTTGCTGGGGGAGTTTGATTCTTGTTTTACCGCCTAGGCGATGGGGCAATATGTTCCGATGAGGCCGATGATTTATCGTCATCCTCGTGACTGTCGGTGTCTGGTGTTGCTGGTTGTGGAATGTTGTTAGTAGATTGCGAAGTCCCGGCCGGAATTTTTGCTTGAATGCTCATCCCACTCGTTTCTAATTCCCTTGTTGGTCGCCCGCCGGTCCGTTTCCCTGTAGGTTTTGCTGTTCTTTTTGTCGGACTATCGGATTTTCCTTGCGTTAGCATCCTTTTCTTTTGTGTCAACTTCTTCGGAAGGTCAGTCTTTTCGTCTTCTTTGAACATTGGGTGCTGGGGAGCAGTAGGATTCTCGATGGCAAAAAAACGTAGGCAAGGTCCTGATCTCCGCGCAGATTTATAAGCAACGTAATCACTGAGGCGAGACGGTCTGCATGGTCCCGTATATTAAAGGGCTTGGTACAAATGCGACACCGCTTTTTCTTGGTAATCTTGGTCATTTTCAGAATGTTTGAACACAAGCGGTGTGTGGGGTATATGTAAGTATTTTGCTGTCTATGGTTTTATATTTCTGTTCGAATGTTCTTGGATCCTTCACTTTGGTTGCTATTCTTATTGTTTTTTCGTGCTACCTGATCTATCCGTTTTTTCGTTTTTTGTCTACCGTTGTTTGTAATCCCTTACACCTTATATTCAGTTTATCCCTAACTATTTCTATAGTTTTAGATTTTGCACCTGTACCTTTCCCCTCTGTTGTTAATTATGCGTTTGTCAAGTCCCGCGGTATGTGGAGTTTTTGATCTCTTTTGTTGATGTTTACTTCGTCTTCCGACTATCGTTGTAAGTTATGCATTACTTCGACGGGTAGGGGCGGCTTTGTAAGATTCTTGCGATCTAACCATGCATGTTTTGCTTTCTCTCAATTCAAATTGTTAGGCGAACTCCTAGTTGCTACGTTTGATAAAGGTGTGTTTGGTGTACGTCCCTAGTGGGCCTCAAATGGTGAAATTTTTGTTACGCAATGCAGTGTAGTTCTGAGTGTTTTTATAATTTCAGCTACATCTGAAGCGAGTTTGTATGGTGTATTTGTTTTGTCAATTTTCATGTCCGCTAATCTACGCTTCAAAGTTTGTATCATTCTCTAAACTATCTCTATTGCTCTATGATCATCTACCGGTGCAAATAATAACTTAACATTGTTAGTATGACAAAACAGTTGAAATTGTTTAGCTCTAAATGTTTGTGCTTGATCATTTCTTATCTTTCGAGGTACCCAATTATATGAAAGGTATCGTTGCATAAATTTAATGGCAATGTCCGCTGTTGTGTTTGTAACGACCTTTGCTGTTGGAAATTTTGACCACATATCTATTGCGACTAGAATATATGCGTCTCTATTTAGTTCATCCGAAAGTGGCCCTGTAAAATCTAATTGTACTTCCTCGTTTGGTTCAATTACTGGTTCTATTTGGAATGAAAAAATTTTTCTCGATGATGGGTTTTAAATTTTTACATTGCTCGTTGCAGTGTTTGCAATTTTGTGCCATCGGCACAATTGTCTTATGTATGTGGGGAAACCATACATGGTTATTGAGGTCCAGCATCGCTGCCGATCCTGGATGTGTCAGGTGCAGACTATCGAGCACTGTCTGCCTCAACTGTGTAGGGATGACTTTCCTTTCGTCTATGAGTAAGCAATCCTCCCGGACATGAAGACTGTTTCTAATGTTGTACCAGTACTGTCCGTAGGAAGCTTTGATTGCTTCCCAATGCCCCAATGCCATTTTTGACAAAGTTGATCAGTGGGCGAAAATTTCTATCTTTCTTGGTGGCTGCGGCGATGAATCGAACGCCCAATGCTCGCTATAGTCTTTGTCTAAATAGTGGCGTGTCCTCCTCGGATTCCACCGTATTTGTAGCTTTCTCCACCGTGGCGACCAGTTCTTCTATTATTATTTGGTGACTGGCTTCTAACATCGTGGGACCCATTATTGATGGTTCGATGTTGTGTGTCTTTACTTCTTGTATGCAGATGTTCGTGTCTACACTGCAGACACAGATATTCGTGACTGTGCTTTTTCCAGATGTTTGTGTTGAACCTGTTGTATTTCGTGGTTCGGAGGTAGATATTTGTGTAGTCGCTGCTGCAGTAGTCGATTGTGTTTGTGTCGGTGTCGTTTTCATGTTGAAGCCTAAAGTGATCAGATCCGTTCTGTTTCCAGATGTATTTGTAGTTGTGGAGGTGATCTTCGGGAAATTTGACTTTTTAGTACTATCGATCTTCATAGTCGATAGTACCTCTCTGGCGTCCCGTACGGGCGTTGCTGATTGTTTGGTGTGCTCTTGTTTTGGTGATGGTGATTTTTGTGCTTCAGGGTATCCTTTCTTTCCCTTGGTGGGAGGTCTTTTATGCCATCTGGGGTCCGAGAGGGTTTCTTCACTATCTGATGAACCCTGCCAGTTTTCCGTAGATTTCTTTCGTCCTCTTGTCGCTGGTAATCGAAGCCCCGTTGGGTTGAACCCTCCTTTAAATCCCTTGGTATCTATACGGCTCATCGCTGCGTTGTTATGTCCTTGAAATGAAATTTTATAGACAAAATTTTTTCTGTTTCTTTGGTATTGAGGTCGTTTGGATCGGAAGAGAGTTGACTGATTTACAGCAGATTTTGAGTGAGACTGAGTTTTGTTGTTAGTTTGGCAATGACCGGTTGCGGAATGTTCGGTATCTTTCATTGTTAATTGAATGTTTGGAGCAGCCTTGAATAGCCCTTTTTTCGCGCGCTTTTTGATCAGCTCATATGGTGCTATGTTCTGATTGGCCAGAATGACATTGTCAATCATTTTCATGTTATTATTAAATGTCCCAATTGATGCTACAACAAAATTCTCATCATACTCACTAGGGGGTATTGCCAATCCGACCGGATTTCGGGACATGTAGTCAATTGGTTCCATTTTACTCCTAGCAAGATGTTTGATATCGAAGTGAAAGAAGATTAATCAGTCAATCCAACGTGTGAGCCGGCTTTGACTAGTTTTTGATCTTCCGCTTGCGTTTAAAGCGCTGAATAAAGCTTGATGATCAGTGATGACGGTAAAACGTTTTCCATACAGATAGTATTTAAAATGTTAGATTGCCCACACCACCCCTAATAGTTCAAATTCGTTTACAGAATATTCTTCCTCTAATAAGTTCAAAAAACGTGATTCATACGCTACGGCAACCCAACCTTCTGGTGAAAATTGTTCGAGCGCTGCGCCTAATCCCGTAGTTGATCAAGATGTTGATCAAAGTGCTTGTTTTCTGTTATCTCCGATACCAATTTTAAAATGTTTTTAAATGTCTGACCATTCAGTCTGCTCTTCTCTGTGTTTTTTAGCAATGGGCGTAATGCGGCAGCGGTTTGTGCCAATTTTGGGATATACTGTGTGAGATGACGAATGTAACCCATAAAACTTTTTA
Source organism: Symsagittifera roscoffensis (assembly GCF_963678635.1). Classification (NCBI taxonomy): domain Eukaryota; kingdom Metazoa; phylum Xenacoelomorpha; order Acoela; family Convolutidae; genus Symsagittifera; species Symsagittifera roscoffensis. The sequence goes on from NC_087065.1 coordinate 50,201,035, forward strand.
ATTGTGTAAAAGTTTTTAATGGCGATGGTTTTTCAAAAGCCTCAAACTTTTTACAAGTGGTTTTGTTCCCTCACTATTAACAGTAAATCCTAGCCACTCAACTTGTTTGCATGCTAACTTATATTTATCCAATGTTATCGCCAAATTTTCCTCGTCTAGATTTTTCAGAACTGATTGCAACTTTTGTTTGTGTGTATCCAACGATCCTTTTGTGACCATTAAGATATCGTCCAAATAGGCGTAAGTGTTTGTGCAATTTGTAAGAGTTAATTCGATCGCTTTTTGAAAATGAGCTGGCATCCATGAGTCCATAAAATCCTGTTTGAAATTAGTAAGTTCCAGTAGCGCTGCCCCCAATAGTACTATAGTTGCATTGTTCTTTGGTCGTTTTATCCAACGGGACTTGTGAATATGCGTACCGAAGTTCGAGTGTTGAGATTAGTGTTTATTTGGATTTGTCTGATTTTATCACCTGCGCGATAGTGTCCAACACTAATTCAATGTTAGGCATTTGGTATTTGTTTTTTTGAATGAGTTTGTTGATTTTCTTAGAATCTAACGCAAGTTTGACTGTTTGATCCTTTTTACTGTGATTACAATGGGACTAATAAAATGTCGATCCGAGCATTTATCTAGTTTGATGATGTGATTTTGATCCATCAATTTGTTCAATTCCCCTTCAACTCTTTGCTGTAAGTGTACCGGAATACATCGTCCTTTTTTGTATTGGCATGAAGTCTTGACTGAATTGAGTTGTCATCATGTGATTTTTTGATTTTCCAATACGTGCGCATAGCTGTTGGAAAATATCCTTGACCCATTGTTTAATTTCTGGATCCGATTTTTCTTGTTCGCGTATATTTAATACATTTTGTTTATTTTTTTTCTTGTATTAGCTTGACACCGATTTGTGGTAGTATGTCGCGTCCAATAACTTTGGCTTTTTGATCATCTACAATGATGAACGGAGCTGACTGCATTTTCCAGCCTCCTGATTTGATTGTTATAATCAATCGTCCTTTCGGGTTTATTGTTTCATCATTATAACAAACCAGGTGTCTTGCTGTATCGTTCGGTGGGATATACTTGAGTAATGCTGATTTATCGTTTTGTTGAAAGCGCCGTGCGGTTTTTTCATTCAAAAACGGCATTGGACTTCCTGAATCAGCTATAGCGAACAATTCTTCTGATTTTGTTTTTAGTTTCACAATATGGCCATTTAGATCGTCTTCCGACAAGGGATTTGTACTTTTGATCTCAAAAGATTCAGCGATGGCCATGACTGAGAATTTGTCTATTTGATATTCATCCCATCCGTTCTTTGATGTAAATTTGGCAAAGGCCACTGGATCGGTTTCGGTTTCAAGGCTTTTTGTTTCTATTTCTTCATGTTGTTCGTCTTGCTGGGTTCCCAAATAATTAACGTTTGTAGATCTGCAAACTTTTGCAAAATGACCTCGTTTGGCACATTTTGAACAAATTTTATCTTTCGGCGGATAAGATAGCAGATGATTCTGATTGTATTGGTTTCCGCATTTATAACATTGTTTTGAACTGTTTGTATTGTTATTTCGTTGTTGTCCTTTTGTGTTTTGTGATCCGCGCGGATATAATCGACCGCGGAAATTGCCTCGACCTCTTTGTGAGTTTTGTTTATTCACAGAGTTATATCGACCACCCCGAGTATTGATATAATGTATTGGTTCTTGTTTTGGTGTAGTTTGTCCCCCAAATGGATTTATCTTCATAGTACGACTATGTTCAATTCTTTTTTCTCGGCGAATTGCATACTCATATGCGTCTTGTGGGGTCCGTATCTGTGCTAACAGTTCTTCCGCAATTTTGTCATTGTGCATGTGTGCTGTAAACATGTCTCTAACCCATTCATCTACTCTGTCTCCACAATCAGCCGGTGAGGCTAATTCGATGAAATCTGCATTAAATTGTTCCAGACTTTCCGAATTCTTTTTTTTACGTCAAATAAAATTATAACTTCCGAATGCTACAATTCTTTTAGTAACAAAAATATCTTCCAGTGTTGTCATGAATTCTTGTGTGGTTCCATTGTGTGATACAAGGTTAGGTATTTTCTGTTGGATTTGTCTTTGACCCTCGGCTCCCAGAGGAAAAAGTAACTCCGGACTCTTGCGTCTGCTTCGTCCCATCTGTATGAATTGCATAGTACTCTTTTCTCCCGGGCTTTTATGACGTGATTCTCCCAACAAACTCGTTTATCTTGATTTAGCACCACGCGATTTTTCCGTTGTGCGTCTGTTTCGCACTGTATTTCAAGGTCATACACAGGCTCGGCGGGTTCGACGAGTGTTGGTCTAGCTCTCAAAAAGTTCCTTATTTCGATCCCATCCTTTGCGAATACGGCCATCTCCAATATAGCTGCCCACTTTGCCCATTCTAATGGTGGTTCTGCCGACGCTCTCTCCCAAAATGGGTTAAAATTCAGTGGTTTTTTGGAATATTCTGCTCATTGCGCCATGTTATACCGAAGGGTAGGGTATTCTAATCCTTGAATCCGAATGGATCGATAAACCTTATTTCTAAGTCGGAGTGATAAAAAACAACTAATTGACAGATAAGATTAATTCAACTCTGTTCCTTATTTCAATAAGAGTTCGTCCTCTCTGTCTATCAAGGTCAAGTGACCAGCCGTCTAGGCGTTTAGCATAAGATTATTAGTTAAAAAAATAACATACATATAAGGTTAGTTTGTCGATCCAGACCGGATGACAGGGGGAGGGGATGTTAACTTGATCCTGATTTGATATTCATTGGAATCATTTTATCATTAAGTAAAAATCAAAAGTTACACAAGAAATTTCAAAAATAACAAAGTTGGGGCTACAAATTTGCCAGAGAATGGTAGTTTTCAGATTAATAGAATTTTTTTAAATTTGAAAAGCCTTTTTTAAATTAAACGAGGAATTTCGAAAAAACTTGCAATGTTTCTGTCAACTGTTTTTAGATAGACCAAGTATTGATTTTCACATCTATCTCAACACACTGTAAAACACTGTTTTTGAGAACGATTACTGCGCTACCGAACACAGGCCAACTACGATAAAATTTTAGTTTTTGTTCGGTGCGTGCTCCCCTCACAAAATGACATCCCCTTAAATCACTTTCTCACACTTAATTTTTAAAATGGGTGAGGTGGTCAAAATGGATTGAGGTGGTCAAATAGGGTATGTCCTTGGAAAATATGCATGGGTGGAATAACAATTTTTATTTTCATTTTCAAAGACAACTTTTCGTAAAAACCTCAGTCATTTAGAAAACCTTTCATCCCTATTTGATCTTATCGTCCCGGCGCTATTTCCAGATGCCGAAAAACAATCTTAACCTTGTGACTAGATTGCTCGTCAACCATAGAAGTCGGTCAACTTACTTTTTTCTCGGGTAGGTTTGGGCGGAGGTGGTGAAGAACTCGCAGTCGCTTCAAATTCGTCGCTTGCCCCTAAAACCGATGAAAAAAGTACACATCTAATTAATACTGGCAATGAAATCATTTTCTATGGCAATATAAGACAAGCCAAGCCCAATTTTTATAAAGAACATGCGGCTCAATTGAAAACTTCAGCTCAAAATAAGGAAAGTAGTCAAGGACCGCGTACAAAAAAAAACCTTTTTCGCAAATAAATTGCAAACTTATAGCAAAAGTTAATAGTAGTATGCTTTTGTAAACAACTGAGGCCCACTCAAGAAATATATTTTATATATTTTACTTTTGCGCCTGCGCTGTGCTCTTATGAGTTTTAATATTTTTGAGCTTTAAAATAGGAAGATTTCTAAAAATTTAAATGTAATTCAATAAAAATTTAAATTAGGGTAAGAGCGGTAAACATTTGTCTAGACATGATTTCATCATGTTTTAACGATATTTCTATAGCCACCGGACCACAAGTGGATCTAGGATTTCTCGAGAGGGGGCGGATTTTCAAAAATTTTCGAAAATTGTGGTCAATATTATTTAGGTCGTCTAAGTTTCGAGTTCTCCCAAAGCCTTAAAAAGACCCTGCTTTGGCCACATTCTCTGAGCAGGAGGCAAAAATTTGAAAACACAGGCTGAAAATTGTTTTCCGGCACTTTTTGCTTACTGGCGCCATAGTCGTCTTTAGAAAATTTTCAGTGTCCGTTACCAAAAAAGAATATCTCAAAATAATACAAAGGGGTGACCCTTTTGGTCTGCAGGGGGTCGAATCCCTGAAGAAACGGCGTTCCCCCCTCCCGCCACACCCTAAATTTGTCCCTGCACCGAACATAAAATGGGCAATTTTTAGCTTTCAAGCAATAAAACGGCAGAAAAATTTTCACATTTCTTTCGTTTTCCTTACAACCATCACGGTTGAGATTTGCAATTGAAATTTGACATATGTCATATGAAACTGTTTGTTCAATTATAGACGAATTTAAAAGAATAAAAAAGTTCTTTTCATGCGCAGTTTGGCCATTTAGTTACAGGGCGTCAAAATGGTGTTCTAAATGTGAAAATCCCATTGAAAATAAAAGCACTTAGAATTTTGGACTGAAAGGAAAGATATTTGTTGGAAAACTGAGGATCTAAGCAAGGTTCTCATACAGATTTTCACTTCTCATAATAAAAGTAGCAGAAAAACAACTCTACTAAGCTATCTCAAATTGTAGCATCATACTAAATCAATTGTTGTTGAAGGTCTTAACAAAATTTTTAGTTCATTTTATGTGAAGCAAAATATATGAGGGCGTAATCAAATAGTTAGCTTTCCTATGAAAACTTGTGAACCCGAAATATTAAACTGCGTCTACTGTTTACATGAATATTTGGAACTGAGAACACCCCTCTAACTTCCTGTAGTTAAAAGTCCAAACGACCCCCTGAAAACTATTCTACGGTTTTTGTACGGCTATATCTCATGAACAGTTTCATTCACCAGAAAATTTTGTTTCTGAATCCTTACTAGTTTTAGAGAAAACAGCAGGTAAAAAAGTACAAAACAAGTCGTTCATTTCATGGCTTGAAAACTTATAGTAACAATTTCAATGTCCCGCGACTGCCACTTGACTCCCTTATCGTGGTAGAGTTTATTATCAGCTCAAATAGTAAATCAGATATGAAAGAACAAAAAGTAACCTGATGAACAAAATGTTTAATTTTGAAATTAACATCAAAATATGAGAAACGGATTGTGGTGCTTTCGGAACGACAAAAAATTTTTAAATTTCAAATATCAACCGGGCGATAAATTGGAGAAATTTATCTCGCTCTCTGATTGACTGCTTCTCCACGATCAATCAAAAATGGAAAACTTGACAACCAAACGCGCATTAAATCGTTCGCTATCTAAGTGTTGCTGTTGTCTACAACTGTCAAGAAGGATTTAAAACGAAATCAAGATTGTTCGTTAAAAAGGACAAAGCCCGTGATGTTCCATTAGCAGCCTAAAGCTTGATAATAAGTTTTTGATGAAAATCACCCAAAATGTGTTTTAAAAAAAGACAAGATCTGTTGTCTTCCTCTATTATTCACTCGCAAAAAATCCTTCCTCTTATCATCCATGATTATGTTTCTAGCAGCTCGTATTATCGTATTAGTAGTAGACGAACACCACGGTAGTCGCGCGGGGGGGGGGGGGGGGGGGGGGGTTATTCCAACAACAGGGGTGAGGTGCTTTAAATTTTGGGAAAACAATTGGAGGTTCTATCGGTTTAGACTGACTGTTATACGCTTTGTGCTCTGAAGTGATTAATTTATAACCGGAAAAGCTTTCTAATGTTTTAAACAGCAAGAAATTGATTACAATAAGTTTTTTTAAACGTTTTAAACGTTCATTTATTGAGCGGGTATGAGTGATGGTGATATGAATAACCTTGAGTTTTATGTAGCGTAGGTTAACTATAGCTAGCAGTGGGCTATTTCCTAAATTTGAGCTATAAAATAAGCGTTGCAAACATTTTGGCCCAAAAATTGTAACCAAGCGCGTTGTCCGCTCTGGGACTAAACGTATGAATGATTCGAATACAGGGTACACCGGTTTTAAAAGCTATAAAACGAAGATAGAATTGAATTTTTTTTTCAAAATCTGTTTAACTGAAAATGAAGGGGATCTAAAAACTAGCACACTTATGTCTTTTTGAGGATACTACTGGCAAACATGTCTGAAAAAATTGAAATAGCATTGTCTAAAAGTTCGCGCAAAATTGAAAAGAAAAGCGAACACTGTTTAGAAAGTTATTCAGTATTGGAAATGTTCCTTCAAGCCAAGAAATAGTGACGACTGAGTGCGGTGACCACGCTTAGACAAACTGTAAGAAATAATAGATTAAAAGATAGAACGAATTTATGTTTTGAAAATGATCTTTAACAAAAATCAAAAACTGACATCTGCAAATTTACTTATATTTCCACTGGCTTGAAATTCAGCAGGTCGCAGAAGTGTTAGAAAAAATTAAAATTGATCTACTTTAACGGACTTGGAAATCATTTACTTGACTATCAAAAAAACTATCCGGAGTCTTCCTAGCTCATTTCTAGCTGCATGTTCTTTGTTTTTCCTGTCTAGTAAAAACGATATAAAATATGACGTTGCCATCAAACTTTTAACCGAAAAGGAAACTTTGAAAATTTGTCTCTTGACCTGATTAACTGATTGAGAAATTGAATTTTTCATCTTCAGCAAAAATTTTTCATCTTTCATCACATTGAATTTTCATCTTCAGCAAAAATCTTCAGCATAGAGCAAAATCGCTTTATGTTAAACTTACGTCCAAATATTGTAATTAAAATTGGTTTCAGATTTATAATAAGGCATACTAAAAATCTACAAGGGCTAAATGAACATTTCGAGCGATGAATCCTTTTCCTTCGAACTGGAAAACTTTTTTGTTGAAATTTATTAGTTCAAAATGCCAACTGGTTTGAGAAATTACAAGCGGATGAAGTACACCAAAACAAAGATACTTCACTCCCTAACTGTTGGAAGATAGTTTTTTAAGTGTTGGAAGACAGCAATATCAAAAGTTTTATCTGATTTTGACATTTGAAAGAGCACTATTGTATAGTGTCCCGAACCCTAAGGGCGGTTAGGGTCCTTCCTAAGGGCGGGGGTGCTCACGACAAGCAAAATCCTATGAAAGGGGTCCTTAAATTTAAAAACGAAAAAATTTTTCTCCCAAATTGCAGAAGACCCCCTACTTAGGACCTTGTTAAGCTTAGTCTAACAACAAGGGACACGATACCTAATTCTTTCTAATTCCAATTACTGTGGACCTAGTTATTGTTCCTGGTTAATTTTATGCTATATTTTAAGTGAAAAAAGAGTGAATGAAATCTCTCTGCAAAGGCATCGGCCGTTTCTGGGCAAGTTATAGCAATCGATAATTTTGTCAGATTTTGAAATCAGAAAATTGAAATTAGAGGGAACTTAGTGTAATGAAGATATTGCTAAAAAACTCTTCCAATTAAAGGGTTTTCCCCCACACAAAAAATTCAAATTTCAATTTCGCAGAGGTACGCTATGATGTGTTTCTCAAAAAGGGGTAAGAAGAGAGTAAAAAATGCAATAATTAAAAGGAATTAGTAAAAGAAAGATGTGAAAAATGCAACATGCTTTTTGTAACCATTTGGCGCATTTTCGAAAAACAGAAGAAAACCCGTTGATTTTTTAAACTTGTTGACCGCTGAAACATAGACGAGTCCGAAAAGTAGCCGCTAGATATCTTTTCTCTCCATTGGCATTGACTGAAACTTAGTAGGTTGGAAAGGTGTGGGTAAAAACAGTTAAATTGGGAAAAACTAGATGCTCCTTTTGTCATAGAAGTGTTTCACAAAATGTGAACGTCGTTAAAATATACGTATCTTTTCAGTTCTAACCGTAGCAAGTTTTTTTTAGCAGTTTGATTGTTTTGTTATTACTAATAACCTTAGCTACGACGTTTTAATTGAGTTGGGACCTTTGGTGGCTAATTGTTTTCAGAAACAGTTCCTTGGACAACTATTTGAACGACTCCAAATTTATACGATTGCATGCTATTTTGCACGATGCAGTCATGAACTTACCAAGATTGTCAATTGTACTGTTATATGTTGCCCTTGAACTATTACAACAACTTTCTGGGCAATTTGGCAGAAATAATTTTCTGTCTTCTCACTTAGTTGAAAACCAACAGTCTGCAAAACGTTTTAAAGCCGCATAACGTTATGCAGTTACCTTTTGAACACTGGCAGTCTGAACGCTGTCAATTGGACACCACAATGCGTTAGAAACCATCGATCTCGAATAAACTTATAACTCCCCTTGCCAAGTTAAAACTGGAATTTTGAGACCTATCAAACACTTTTCAGCAGTCTTTTTGTAGTTCATGGCCTTGACAACATTTTCGCGTTTTAGATACCGTTGATTTGAGCCTCTTAGTAGTTCAATGAAAATTTGTTGAGTTTCATGTCTGCCTACTTAGCCTCTGCTAAAATAATTTTTTTGGTTTACTAATTGTTCTATACTTACTTTTTTGCACACCATTTTTTTCATTTGAATTACTTTACCCTTCTTCACTTTTATCTTTAACTCATTTTGACTCAATCTCTTACCACTCTGCGGTTGTTTTTAATGTAACTGATTAATTTAGTTCTTTTTTATGTTATTCTACTTTATTTTTTGTTCATTTACTCTACTTCACTTTACTATAGTTTTTTAAATTTTACCTTACATTTTCTATTTTAAATCTAGTTACTTTCATAGTTACTTACTAGTTAACTAGCCTCCTAACTTACTCCTCTGTCTACATACTTACCAAAACAATTTTTACATACCTATATACAAACATACACACATACTGGCATACACACAAACAGACAAAACATGATGCATTCATTTCTTCACTTTGTCTCGCTTCTTTCTTTGACTTAATTAACTTTAACAGATTCTTTTTTAAAGACTCAATTTGTCTGTTCAAGAAATTCTCTACTTAATTGTTATTTTTCTACTTTTCTTAGAAAAATTTCTCTTCTTTACTTTACTTTACTTCGCCTTACTTTTCGTTATTCACGTTTACTTTATCAACTGACATACGAACTAGTTGACTTTCTTAGTTAGTTTCATACATATATATTTAAATACTTACTTATTTATTGAATTATCTACTTACATAATACTCACTTACTTACTTAATACCTACCTACTTAATTACTCATTCAGTTACTTACATCTTTTCTTACTTAGTTACTTACTGACTTACTCACCAAGTACCTACTTACTTGCCCCCTTACTTATTTAACTACTTATTTATTTTCGTACTATATTACTTTTTGCTTACTTACTAACCTGCTTTCTACTTTACTTACTTACTCCCATTTTTTTATACACTTTTTCTTTTATAGCTACATTCAATTAAGCCCATATTACTTTTTAACATTACTTTACTTGTCTTTCTTTAGTTGAAATTTCTTTGTTTTATTTTAATTTATTATTATATCTTCACACACAACTTTTCCAGTTATTTATTTTAGTTTACTATAGCGTTCCTTACTTTACATTACTTTTCGTTTACCTACTTGCTTAATTGTTTATCTACTCATTTACTCGCTCACTTACTTTCGTACTTATCTACATACTTACTACTTTTTGACTGACTTGCTTACTTGTTACTTACATATTTACTTGTTTACTTACTTAATTACTTGCTTACATTCGTACCTACTTATTTAACTTTTTACCTTTTTACTTACTTCTTCAGGTGCTGATTTACTTACTTTTTTACTTATTTAGTCTTTTGCTACTTTACTTTCTTACTCATCAATTACTGATTTTCTTACTTTTTTCATTTCTTCTTTTATTCATTAACTCTTTTATCTTGTTATTTTTATCTTGTTACTTGCTTTCTTACTTGTTCAAATTCACCCTAATTTAATTTAAATTAGTTTAGGCTATTTTACTTAACCTTGTTATTTATTTATTTCTTATAAATTTTATCTACTGAACTTCTTCTTTTTGATTCACTTTAGTTTACTTCCTTTAAATTAGTTTTATTTTTCTGCTTCAGTTTTTTTACTGTATTTTGCTTTACTTACCCTATTTTACCTCACTTTTTTCACTGAATTTGAGTTACTCTGCTTACCTAAATTCACAAAAAAAACTTACTTACTTTTAACACTCTAGATTTATTTTAGCTCACATTCCTTCCTTCACTTTACCATGCATCACATTATTTTCTTTCAAATTTGTTTACGATGTACTTAACCGACATAATAATACTTCATTCTAGTTTATTTGTGACTGCTCTTAATTTTTTTCAAAACTTATTTTTCTTTCTTTACCTCTTTAAATTGAGTATTTAAGCTTTCTTTCTTTACTGTTTTACACTTACCTACTATCTTTCACTCACTTGGCTTATTTTACTTCAAGTCTTTAAACTAAATCACTTTAATTTTTCCACGTAATTTATCTTAATTTTATTTTAAGTTTTATACCGTTACCTTTTTACTTACCTGCAAACTCAAATACTACTTTACTTGGACAGTTAGATAGAAATTTATTACCTGTCTACTTAGATGCCTTCACGAATACTTACTCAAAATTCTAAATATACAACCCCATTCACCGATTAGCTGGGGAAAGTGATAAAGTTTTTAGAAAGAAAGAGGTTAAATAACTGTCAAGTACCTAAAAACCAAAGTACGGTAGTAATAATAGGTTTAATAAAAACTCAGAAAGTAAGCCAAATTTGTTTATAATTTGCTCATTTGTGTATGGTGACACATTTATTTTCAAAAGAATAAAATTTGAACGGTGAGTTGGTTTAAAAAAGGACGGATAGCTAGATCAACTAATGGATCAATGGCTGCATGAATGGACTGGTTGGATCGCCGGTTGGCAGGATCAATCTGACGGATGGATGGCTAATTAGTTAGATGGATAATGGCTACATATAAAAAGGACAATTGATGAATGAAGGAGGGCTTGATGGATGTATGGCTGTATGATGGATGCATGGTCTTACGATGGATGCGTGGCTTGAAGAATAGGTGGCTTGATGCATAGATGCCTTGATGAATGGGGGACTGGTTAATCCGAAAATGAATCGATGTTTGATTGGATGGCTGGATCGATGGATTGATCGAAGACTAATATAAGAAAGATTATAAATATCGTTTGGACAGATAACTTGCTGGATGGACAATGATGGGCTAGAAGATGTGCAACTTTACAGTTGTTAGGCTTTTTGGATGGGCAGTTGAATAAGTGACTGAGTCGTTGAATGGTAGGATGGATGAATGCTTGGCTGAATAGCTTGACCAATGAGTGCATGGATAATTGGCTTGAAGGACGGATAAATGGCTGGGTTAATCGACAGGACGGAGTTATAGCTAGACGGCTGTTTGGATGGATAACTGACTGGATGGAGGACTGGATGGAAAATATATGCCTCTATGGAGAAATGTAATACAGCTAGCTAAATGGTTGGCCCGAGGGATGGATAACAGTCCGAATGAAAAGATGGTTAGGAAGCGGCAGAAATGGCGGCACCTTTAGATGGATGGATGGCAGAATGGATGGTTGGCAGGGTTGAATTATAAATGCGGCTGAAGGGTTAAACGAATACTGATGGATCGACTGGATCGAACAGGCGACTGGACTTTTATGTGTCTGTTGGTGGACGAGAAGTGACTGATGGCTAGACGCCTGGTTTGACAGCTTGACCGATGAATTGCATAATAAACGAACAGCTGGGAGGCTGACTTGGTTACATAGACAAGTTTCATGGATGGATGGCTGGTTGAATGGATAGAAATTTGATAAGTGTGGATGGTTGACCAAAAGCTCTTCGGATGCATGAATGGATGGATGGCTGGCTGATTAATCAGATGGATGGGTAGATTCATGCGACTTGGATGGATGACTGATTGGATAGAGAGCTTTGTGGATAGAGGGTTTAATGAATGGACAAATAGGTGTTTGGGTGGCTGAAATGATGGACAATAAGTACATAGATTGCTGCTTTATGAATGGTTGGATGGATCAATGGATGGATTAATAGCTCGTGGTATGACGCAATGGATGGTTGGCTGGTTGCATAGATTTTGATGGTTAGGTGACTGGTTGAATGCAAGCTTGAAAGCTCGAATAGATGGATTTCTCTGCGAAATTTAGAATGGCGTAAGTATGGGGGCCAGATATCTGGATCTTGGACTGGATAGATAGCCCATACTCTACAAGCCCTTATGCAGCCCTGCTCTACTTAAGCATTGCTGTATGCGACATAACCAAACATACGAACATATTCCATAGCCATTAATTTTGAAACAGATAGCTCAGACATGGCGAAGTAAGTGTACCAGGCATTTAAATGAAGCAAAACTTAGCAAAAAGTTGGCTCCTAATATTTACAAAGATTTGTCATAAGCTACGTGGTGATAAGAAAAAGTAATCTATTAGAAAGTTTGAAAAATTGGTGAAAATCTAATTGAGATAAGTTGCTCAGATTATTTGTCAATTGACATATGGGTGCATGTGTTGTTGTAATGAAACGAGTAGTTCTCATCGGGTCCAGTTTGAGTCGGTTACAAGGTAAGAATAAAGTTCAATTGCATTCAGTAACTCAATCACAGAAATTTGGAAAAAGTCAGCCTCAATCTTTGGAACCTTTTTTTATTTAGATAAACTCTACATTTGAACACTGTCATATCAAGTGGTTCTCCAGTGACTGGAAACAACATACATTCTTTAGTTTTCAGGCTTTGAAATTTTTTTTTGTTTCAAAGTCTTGTTCAATAGTTGTTCAAAGTCTTGTTCAAATTGCAGTTAAGCCCCTCTCTGAGATTTTGATATGAAGCAAATACTTCAATCAATATTTTTTTTCTCTAAAGCAATGCTTTTGCGTTGAAAACAGAGAAAGTTTTCTATTCTATAGTTTTAATTGAACAAGTTTTGAAACAAAATCAAACCCTTCTTAACTTCTTCCACGTGCAAACATGAACTGTTTGATCTATATTTGAAGCGAGATGAACTGTTTGATAATGGCGTTTTTAGTTCAAGTTCTTTGCAATTCTAGTTTTATTATTTTTGAACGAACTTACAAAGAACGTCAATTAGGGCACCAAATGTTACCATCTTTGTAAAATTGCAAATTGTTGAAACAGGTTTTTTGTTGTGAAACTGATTTGAAACCTTAAGCCGACTTGTTTTGGGCATAAATTTTGACTAAATAACGAAAATGCTTGCTGAACGTTTCTTGAGTCATTTGATGAAGTTTTGATTTGCTTTGTTTGTTATCTAGCGATAACATATTGGTAGAGTGTTGTAAGGTAATTGAGTGATAAAACTCAAATTTTACCTGGAAAAATTCAGAAAATTGTTTTGCTAATCGGTGTGTTTTGGCCGGAGTAAACCGATTTGAATGTTTTGAATTGAAATCTTTTGATAACTTGCGTTTTGCAAGTGTCTTGATTTCTAATAAAAAACAAATATAGGGTGTGTTTGTTTGTTTTTATGAGGTAGCAGCGGGATTAAGATTGTGGTTTGAATTTTTATAAGACAAAGCTTCCAAAAATTGGTAGCTTGCACCAAAAGAAAAAACATTTGAACAGATTAATGTTATTAAATGAAACTGAATTGAACTTCTATCAACTCTGATTACTATCTGGCAGCATTAGAAAAATTATATTGATGCAATCCAGCCTAACAAGAAAGTTTTAAGCCTGCAGATGTGTAATAATAAAATATCATGACTTTCCAAATCGATTCATACAAAATCCCAAAAAACAAGAAGCTATTTAGGAACGTCTACAGCTATTTTAGTTGGAATGGTTCAGTTTTTAATTCAACGAGTGTGATATTTATCACACGAGTAGTCCTCATGAAAAATTTTCATATAAACTTCCCCAAGCAACAGAGGCATGCCGTTTGTTTTTGTGGGCAATAGCTATCCCGACCCTGCTCGTCTCTATGCTCCTCGGAATCGCCTCCCGCAGGTATAGTTGCTGAAGATGAAATTGAATTTCCACGAGCGTGAGAATTATCAAATGACAATTCCTACACCTGATGATATCTGATATTACATAGTCATGGCTGGCTGGTTTAGCGGGCAATAGCTATCCTGGCATTCCTCGTCGCTATACTCCTCGGTATTGCCTCCCAGTGCTATAATCAGCTTGGTACAACTGACTCCTCAACAGGTTGATTTAGGTTGATTTCTAAGCCAAAAATTCCAAACAAAAAACGATCAACGATCACGTTACCTGAACAAGAATCACGCTTATTGAAGTGTCAATTGAACAAAGCTGACAATAGCTATTGCCGGGATAGCTATTGCCGAGTTGTTAACGCTATCCCCAAAACCGAAAAGCTGTGCCTTTGAGTTTTCGTTTTGGGTTTTTATATGATTCGATTTGGAAAATCATAATAGTTCAGTTAAGCACATCTGCAGGCTAAAGACATTTTGTTAGCCTTGTTTACCTTAATCTAAATTTTCTAGTCCTGCCACATATGAATCAAAGCTGATTAATTTTTCAGACAGTTCAACTCATGCTCTTTAAAAAATATTTTCTTTTCATCCGTTTTTTCTTTTGATGCAGCCTCCTTTTTTTGGAAGCTTTGGCTTGTAACAACCAACCCACAAATTCAATTCCGCTGCTATCTTATGCAACAGAAACAAAAAAACTTAGTTCGAAAAAACTGAAAAACTTTGATAATAAATTAGCTTAACCAAAAAATTTTGGTGTCTCGATGCAAAAGAACAAGGGTCCCAGCTAAAGCTGGAGGTACCTAATTAGTATTTTTTTAAATTTTTATATTGATGCGGGATGCAATGGAAAATTTCAAAAACTAGAATTTTGTCCAAAACCTTTGTTGCTTCTCTACTAAAATAAGAGAAAAATTTTTTGAGAAATTGGAATTTTTCCGAAGACAAAATTAAGGAGTCGTAAGAAACCAGTTCTTTCGATTGAACGTTTTTTTTGTCTCAGATTTGTAGGGGAGTTTTTAAGAAACATGGAAAATATTCTAAAAACTGACAAAAATTCAAAACTTTGACTTACATGAAGTCATGAATTTTTTCTGTTAGGAATTGGACTTATCCGATTATGTACTTAGACTTTCAATAACCTGTTGTTTCGAGCAAACCTTTGATATCAGATTTGGCACGTTAGTTATCCAGAAAAGTTTCCACAGATTGGAAAACAAATAAAAAAAAGATTACATTTCCCAGATTCATAGCTTTTTATGTGAAAAAAAAATTGAACGTAGCCGTTTATGCAGAAAAAATTCACAAAAGCAGTTATTTTGATTGAACCGCAAAAATTGAGGCGTAAACTATTGAATACTTGTTTCTTAAAAACTGAGCTTTGTTGCAATTTGCAGTTAAGCCCCTCTCTGAGTTTTTGATATGAAGCAAATACTTCAATCAATATTTTTTTTCTCTAAAGCAATGCTTTTGCGTTGAAAACAGAGAAAATTTTCTATTCTATAGTTTTAATTGAACAAGTTTTGAAAGAAAATCAAACCCTTCTTAACTTCTTCCACGTGCAAACATGAACTGTTTGATCTATATTTGAAGCGAGATGAACTGTTTGATAATGGCGTTATTTTTAAGTTCTTTTTAATTCTAGTTTTATCATTTTTGAACGAACTTACAAAGAACGTCAATTAGGGCACCAAATGTTACCATCATTCTAAAATTGCAAATTGTTGAAACAGGTGTTTTGTGGTGAAACTAATTTGAAACCTTAAGCCGACTTGTTTTGGGCATACATTTTGACTAAATAACGAAATTGCTTGCTGAACGTTTCTTGAGTTATTTGATGAAGTTTTGATTTGCTTTGTTTGTTATCTGGTGACAACATATTGGTAGAGTGTTGTAAGGTAATTGAGTGATAAAACTCAAATTTTACCTGGAAAAATTCAAAAAATTGTTTTGCTTATCGGTGTGTTTTAGCCGGAGTAAACTGATTTGAATGTTTTGAATTGAAATCTTTTGATAACTTGCGTTTTGCAAGTGTCTTGATTTCTAATAAAAAACACATATAGGGTGTGTTTGTTTGTTTTTATGAGGTAGCAGCGGGATTAAGATTGTGGTTTAAATTTTTATAAGCCAAAGCTTCCAAAAATTGGTAACTTGCACCAAAAGAAAAAACATTTGAACTGATTAATGTTATTAAATGAAACTGAATTGAACTTCTATCAACTCTGATTACTATCTGGCAGCATTAGAAAAATTATTTTGATGCAATCCAGCCTAACAAGAAAGTTTTAAGCCTGCAGATGTATAATAATAAAATATCATGACTTTCCAAATCGATTCATACAAAATCCCAAAAAATACGAAGCTATTTAGGAACGTCTACAGCTATTTTAGTTGGAATGGTTCAGTTTTTAATTCAACGAGTGTGATATTTATCACACGATTAGTCCTCATGAAAACTTTTCATTTAAACTCCCCCAAGCAACAGAGGCATGCCGTTTATTTTTGTGGGCAATAGCTATCCCGACCCTGCTCGTCTCTATGCTCCTCGGAATGGCCTCCCGCAGGTATAGTTGCTGAAGATGAAATTGAACTTCCACGAGCGTGAGAATTATCAAATGACAATTCCTACACCTGATGATATCTGATATTACATAGTCATGGCTGGCTGGTTTAGCGGGCAATAGCTATCCTGGCATTCCTCGTCGCTATACTCCTCGGTATCGCCTCCCAGTGCTATAATCAGCTTGGTACAACTGACTCCTCAACAGGTTGATTTAGGGTGATTTCTAAGCCAAAAAATCCAAACAAAAAACGATCAACGATCACGTTACCTGAACAAGAATCACGCTTATTGAAGTGTCAATTGAACAAAGCTGACAATAGCTATTGCCGGGATAGCTATTGCCGAGTTGTTAACGCTATCCCCAAAACCGAAAAGCTGTGCCTTTGAGTTTTCGTTTTGGGTTTTTATATGATTCGATTTGGAAAATCATAATTGTTCAGTTACGCACATCTGCAGGCTAAAGACATTTTGTTAGGCTTGTTTACCTTAATCTAAATTTTCTAGTCCTGTCTCATATGAATCAAAGCTGATTAATTTTTCAGACGGTTAAACTCATGCTCTTTGAAAAATATTTTCTTTTCATCCGTTTTTTCTTTTAATGCAGCCTCCTTTTTTTGGAAGCTTTGGCTTGTAACAACCAACCCACAAATTCAATTCCGCTGCTATCTTATTATTATAAAAACAAACAAAACACACTCTTGATGGGTGTTTTCATTACAAAACATGACAATTACAAAAAAGCAAGTCATCAGAAGACCTCAAATCAATACACTCAAATCAGTTTACTCTGTACAAAATACACCGATTAGCGAATTACATTACGAAATTAAACAGTGCACTTGATGGGAGAACAATTTTGTGTCTGTATGTTGCTGGATTCCAGAGACAAGTCTTAAAATTTGATCCAAAATCTTAGTAGATTCCACAAACAAAGCTTCAGTGGACTCCGCATACATATACCTGTAAGGTAATTTTTGTCGGCACATTTGTTTTGTTGGGGATTCCGCAACACGCAAATATAGCTGGTTGTTCTAGATTCCGCAACTGTGAGTGGACTCAGAAAATGTAAGCGGAATCAGCAAATAAAAGTGGATTCCGCAAACTGTATGTGGATTCCGAATTTTGTTCAATACTGAACTTGCGAATGAATATCTAGAAGTTGAGCTCGATTTTTTATCTCTAGCAATCGGAATTTAAAAGCAAATATTTAACCATTGTCAGCGGAATCTAAGAAAAAGTCCTAAAACATTGGTTACCTAAATCGGTGAATGTCATTTTTTTGGTAATTGGGAAACACAACACCGAATAATTTCAAAACTTGAGTCATTGAGTTGAGATTGTATGAAACACATAGCATATCGACAATTAAGGTCAGCATTTGGGATAATGTCGATTAAGTAGAGAATATGTCCATTACTTGAAATCATTAGGTTGAGAGTGATTAGAAAACCAACGCATAGCAAATCTTCGAATTAGTTTAGTGTTTGGGATTTCATCGATCCCAAATACTGGTCATTAGTTGGGATTCCATTAATCTCAAACACTGATATATTCTAGTAAAACTCTTTTCTAGCAAATTGCAGTAATTGTAGTTATTGTAATGTGAGTGTATGGAAACACAACACACAGCATATCGCCAAATTAGGTCGGTTTTTGGGATTTAATTAATTCCAAATACTGGTTAGTACTTGGGATTGATGGAATCCCAAAAATTGGAATAATGTCGAATAAATACGGAATGTATTCTTTTTGGAGTCATTAAGTTGAGAGTGATTAGAAACCCAACGCATAGCAAATCTTCGAATTAGTTCAGTGTTTGGGATTTCATCGATCCCAAATACTGGTCATTAGTTGAGATTCCATTAATCCCAAACACTGATCTATTCTTGTAAAATTCTATTCTAGCCCATTTCTATTCTAGTGACATCAAATCATGTATTTAAAAGATATAATTTTAAAGGCTACTACACATATAAGTATACGTAAAAGGTATCCGCAAACAAAATGCGGATTCCACTTACAATTTGCGGATTCCACTTGCAATTTGCGGATTCCAATTACAGTTGCGGATTACGCAACAGCTCAATTTAACGATACATGCTTTTTATCAATTGTTTGTAGGATTTAACAAACTGTTCTGAATTCCATAAAAACAGTTGTGGATTCCGCAAATTCGCCTATTTTTGGAACAAGACTGAGCGGTACAATGATTTAGGTATTTGTTTGTGGAATCCAAAACAACATAAAAGATCAAAGAAAAGTAGCAATGTTGCGGTATTTGCGACAAACCTGATTTTGGCCTGTTGGGGTTTCCGCTTACAATGCAGAGAATCCACAGTTTGGCCTCGTAATGTAATTTCTTGGGTACTTTCAGGTGAATTTTGAGTTTTGTTACTCATTTACCTTACAAAAAACTACCAGTAGGTTGTCGCTAGATAAAAAAAAACAAAATAGTAAATCATAACTACATCAAATGACTCAAACAAGAAAACGTCCAGCAATTTCATTCTCTAGTCAAAAATTTTGCCCAAAACAAAGTCGTCATAAAATTTTAAATTCCTTTCACCACTTAAATCTCTTATCAACAAACTTTTTTTACTGATTGCAAAGATGAAACTTACAAAGGTGAAAATTGATGCCTTGAAGGACGTACTTTTGAAGTTTTTCAAAACTATTAGGACTACAATTGCGAAGCTCTTGAACTAAAAACGCTAGTATCAAACAGTTAGTTCTACTTCAAACACGAATCAAACAGTTCAGGTTTGTATGCGGTGGAAGATAAAACTGGGTTAATTTTGTTTCAAAAATTATTCAATTAAAAAAATAAAAAGAGAAACATTCTTTGTTTTTAACTCACAAACTTTTGCATTAAGTAAAAAGTATCCGAGAAATTGATTGGAATTTTTTTTAAAATCTAATAACTCAGAGAGCGGCGTAAACGCAAAATTTCACAAGGCTAACATTTTAAGAAACAAGTTTTCAATAGCCTAATTTTGGTTTTGCTCATTATTACCTCTGCAATGTCAAATTGTTGATTTTGAATTTAAAACGAATTAACTTTTTAAAGACTATTAATAAGATTTTCTAAGTTGTTTTCCACCTGTGAAGAGTCATTTGATTTTACAGTGGTAAAACGTAGAGTTCATCTGAAAATTGTAAAGTTCCAAATTGTAAACAGTGAAGTTTGCCAAATTTGTCTGAATAAATTACTGAAAGCATATTGTTCAAGTACTGAATTTTAAAAAAAAAACAATTTGTATCCTAAAAGAGCTACGAATTTTACTACAACAACCCATGCTACCGTGTATCAATTGACGAAAAACTGAGCATTTTTTTTCAATCACTTTATCATCATTTTTTCATTTTTTTAAAAGTTTGTTTTTGTTTAACTCCACGTAATTCCTGACAAGTGTTTGAAGCATTTTTGTGCCACCTTTTCTTTTGCTGGTTTTTACTTCATTCAAAAGCCTGTGATCCTATCTTTCCCTTGTTTGATATAATTTTTTCAACATTAGTGGCAATAGAATACGTTTGAAATTTTGGCTATTTTGTTTACAGCAATACATAGAGAGAGCAGAGCAGCATAGGGTACTCTTGTATAGGGGTTATTTATCAAGTCTTACAAAGTCCCAAAAAAGAAAAAGGCACAGATTTTTCGGTTATGCAGATAGCGGACAATAGTTGGCCTGGCGCTGCTTGTCACTACGCTATTTGGGAACGTCTCCTAATTTTGAAGACAATTTGATTCTTTTTTATTTCAACAAGCCTGATATTTATCAAACGAGCAGTCCTACACCTGATGTTGTGTATTAATGCACTATCCGTGTTTGCGCAATCATTTCGTATAAAGTTCCACAAAACAGAGAGTCTTGTCCGCTTGGTTTAGCGGGCAACAGCTATCCCGGGCTTGCTTGTCTCTATGCTCCTCTGCTATAATCTGAAGATGTTCTTCTTAAGTAGGATGATTTACAGTATAAGCAAAAAAAAGATCCAAACAAAAAACAATGCAACCTTCGAATAAAAAACTACTCTGTTAGAAAATTTTCGAATGGGCAACAAACGCTAGAAGGAAAAAAAGACACTGGAACGCATGTTATCACTAATGTCAGAATGAATGGAACGCATGTTATCACTAACTGAAATTGACATCACTATTAAAACCATTGCACAGTTTTTTGTTTGGATTTTTTCGCTTTGATTGGAAATCACGGTATCTTAACAAGAATCACGCTTGTTTAGGTGTCAATGGAACCAAGCTGTTTAGAGCAGCTGGAGGCGATTGCGAGGATCGCATCGACGAGCATCGCCGGGATAGCTATTGCCCGCTAAATCAAGCGGCCCTGCCTCTCTGTTTTGTGGAACTTTGTATGAAATATTTCGGCAAACACGGATAGCGCATTAACACAACAGCAGGGGTAGGACTACTCGTTTGATAAAAATCAGGCTTGTTGAATTGAAAACTGAACCATACCGACTCGACAAATGGGAGACGTTCTCAAGTAGCGTAGTGACAAGCAGCGCCAGGCTAACAATTGTCCGCTATCCAATTTTTTGGGTTTTTGTTTGATTCGTCTTGGAATATCATGATAGCTTAGTAACGCACATATTTGTAGCTTAAGTCTTTTTTGTTTGGCTGGCTTACCTTGATCTAAGTTTTCTAGACCTGCCGGATTTGAATGAAAACTGAGTTTTTTTTGCAGATGATAAAATTCATGCTCAATTAAAAAATATATTTTTTTCATCCGTTTTCTCTTTTGCTGCAGCCTACTTGTTTTGGAAGCTTTGACGTATAAAAACCCAACCCACAAAACCATTTCCGCTGCTATTTTTTAAAAAAAAAGAAAAAAAACAAACTCTTGATGGGTGTTTTTATTACAAAACATTACAACTACAAAAGCTCAAGTTGTCAGAAGACCACAAACTAAAACATTCAAATCAGTTTACTCTGGCCAAAAAACACCGACAAGCAAAACATTTTTCTAAATAATTACAAGTAACTTTTAAGATTTAACACTCGATTACCTTACAGCAAGCTATCAATAGTTTGTCGAGAGGTTAAAAAAAATAAATCAAATCATAACTACATCAGATGACTCAAGAAAACGTTCAGCAATTTCATTCTTTAGTCAAAGTTTTTGCCCAAAACAAAGTCGTCATAAAGTTTTAAATCAGTTTCACCACTTGAAGCTCTTATCAACAAACTGTTTTTTACTGATTGCAAAGATGAAACTGACAAAGGTGAAAGTTGATGCCTTGAAGGACGCACTTTTTTGCTTTTTCAAATGTATTAAGATCAGAATTGCAGAGCACTTGAACTAAAAACTATCAAACAGTTCAATTTACTTCAAACATGAATCAAACAGTTCAAGTTTCTACATGGTAGAAATTTAAAATGGGTTACTTTTGTTCCAAAAATTGTTCACTTAAAACTAAAAAAAGAGAAAACTTTCTTTGTTTCCAACGCAAAAGCCTTGCATTAAACGACAACTATCCAAAAAAGATTGAAATTTTTTCTTTATATCTAATAAATCAGAGAGTGGCCTAAACGCAAAATGTAACAAAGCTACTTTTTTAACAAACAAGTTTTCAATGGCTCAAGCCTCATTTTGTTTTTGCTCTTTATTACCTCTACAATGTCAAACTGTTGACTTTGAATTTGAAACGAACAAAGTTTTTGAAGACTTTTATTTAGATTTTCTAAATTGTTTCCAGACTGTAGAGAGTCATATGATATTACAGTGGTGAAACGTAGAGTTCATCTGAAAATTGTAAAGTTTCAAACTTTTAGAGTGAAGTTTTCCAAACTTGTCTGAATAAGATGCTGAAAGCATATTACTAAATAACTGACTTTCAAAAACAAATCAATTTGTATCTTAAAAAAATACGCATTTAACTACAACAACAGATGCTACCGTTTATCAATTGACAAAAAACTGAGCAAATTTCTTCATTTGCATTCTCATCAGTTTTTTATTTTTGAAAAAAAAAAATTTTATTACCACGTAATGTATGACAAGTATTTGAAATTTGAAGACTTTTTGCGCCAACTTTTTTTGCTGGTTTTTATTCGATTTTAAGGCCTGTGACACTTACTTTACCATGTTCAATTTTCATTTTTTGTGATTTTAGTGACAATAGGATATGTTTGCAATCTTGGCTATACCGTATAAATCAGCGCAGCGCAGCATAGGGTACTGTAGTATACGATTTTTTTTTCCGTCATACAAAGTACCAAAAAAGTATAAAAGCACAGTTAGGCAAGTACCAAAGCGGAAAATAATTAGCCTGGTGCTGCTTGTCACTACAAAATTTGGGAACGTCTCCCAGTTTTAAAGACAAAACGGTTCATTTTTAATTAAACAAGCCTGATATTTATCAAACATGAATCAAACAGTTCATGTCTCTACATGGTAGAAATTCAAAATGGGTTACTTTTGTTTCAAAAATTGTTCACTTAAAACTATAAAAAGAGAAAATTTTCTTTTTTTCCAACGCAAAAGCCTTGCATTAAACAAAACCAACCAAAAAAACTGATTGAAATTTTTGCTTTATATCTAACAAATCAGAGAGTAGTCTAAACGCAAAATTTAAAATGCTAACCTTTTATAGAACAAATTTTCAATTGCTCAAGCCTGATTTTGTTTTTGCTCTATATTACCTCAACAATGTCAAACTGTTGACTTTGATTTTAAAACGAATAAAGTTTTTAAAGACTATTAATTAGATTTTCCAAATTGTTTCCAGACTGTAGAGAGTCATATGATATTACAGTGGTGAAACGTAGAGTTCATCTGAAAATTGTAAAGTTTCAAACTTTGAGAGTGAAGTTTTCCAAATTTGTCTGAATAAGATGCTGAAAGCATATTACTAAATAACTGACTTTTAAAAACAAATCAATTTGTATCTTAAAAAAATACGCATTCAACTAGAAAAACACATGCTACCGTTTATCAATTGACAAAAAACTGAGCAAATTACTTCATTTGCATTCTCATCTGTTTTTTATTTTTGAAAAAAAAACTTTATCACCACGTAATGTATGACAAGTTTTTGTGAAATTTGAAGACTTTTTGCGCCAACTTTTTTTGCTGGTTTTTATTCGATTTTAAAGCCTGTGACACTTACTTTACCATGTTTGATTTTCATTTTTTGTGATTTTAGTGACAATAGGATATGTTTGCAATCTTGGCTATACCGTATAAATCAATTCCTAAAGAGAGCAGCGCAGCATAGGGTACTGTAGTATACGATTTTTTTTCCGTCATACAAAGTACCAAAAAAGTATAAAAGCACAGTTAGGCAAGTACCAAAGCGGAAAATAATTAGCCTGGTGCTGCTTGTCACTACAAAATTTGGGAACGTCTCCCAGTTTTAAAGACAAAACGGTTCATTTTTAATTAAACAAGCCTGATTTTTATCAAACATGAATCAAACAGTTCATGTCTCTACATGGTAGAAATTCAAAATGGGTTACTTTTGTTTCAAAAATTGTTCACTTAAAACTATAAAAAGAGAGAATTTTCTTTTTTTTCCAACGCAAAAGCCTTGCATTAAACAAAACCATCCAAAAAAACTGATTGAAAATTTTGCTTTATATCTAGCAAATCAGAGAGTAGTCTAAACGCAAAATGTAAAATGCTACCTTTTTATAGAACAAATTTTCAATTGCTCAAGCCTGATTTTGTTTTTGCTCTATATTACCTCTACAATGTCAAACTGTTGACTTTGATTTTAAAACGAATAAAGTTTTTAAAGACTATTAATTAGATTTTCCAAATTGTTTCCAGACTGTAGAGAGTCATATGATATTACAGTGGTGAAACGTAGAGTTCATCTGAAAATTGTAAAGTTTCAAACTTTGAGAGTGAAGTTTTCCAAATTTGTCTGAATAAGATGCTGAAAGCATATTACTAAATAACTGACTTTTAAAAACAAATCAATTTGTATCTTAAAAAAATACACATTCAACTAGAAAAACACATGCTACCGTTTATCAATTGACAAAAAACTGAGCAAATTACTTCATTTGCATTCTCATCAATTACTCATTTTTTTAAAGTTTTTTTGTTTATCACCATATAGTGTATGACAAGTGTTTGAAGAATTTTTGTGTCAATTTTTTTGCTGGTTTTCATTTCATTTAAAAGCCTGTGACACTTACTTTCCCATGTTTGATTTTCCTTTTTTGCGACTTTAGTGACAGTTGCATATGTTTGCAAGATTGGCTATACCGTATAAATCAATACCTAAAGAGAGCAGCGCAGCATAGGGTACTGTAGTATACGATTTTTTTTCCGTCATACAAAGTACCAAAAAAGTATAAAAGCACAGTTAGGCAAGTACCAAAGCGGAAAATAATTAGCCTGGTGCTGCTTGTCACTACAAAATTTGGGAACGTCTCCCAGTTTTAAAGACAAAACGGTTCATTTTTAATTAAACAAGCCTGATATTTATCAAACGAGCAGTCCTAAACCTGCTGTTGTGTGTTAATGCGCTATCCGTGTTTGCGGAATCGTTTCGTATAAAGTTCCACAAAACAGTGAGGCATAGCCAGTTGGTTTAGCGAGCCATAGCTATCCTGACCTGGCTCGTCTCTATGCTTGTCGGAATCGCTTCCCGTCGGTATGGTCGGTGTAGATGAAATTGCACTTCCACGAGCGTGATAATTATCAAATGATTAGTCCTACACCTGTTGATGTCTGTAATTATATTAACCATGTTTGCCTTAAATTTTCATATACAATCTCACAAAACACACTGACATGGCTGGCTGGTTTTGCGGGCAACAGCTATTCCGGAGTTGCTCGCCGCTACACTCCTCGGTAGCGCCTCCCGCTGCTATAACCAGCTTGGTACAACTGATACCTCAAGCAGCGTGATTCTTGTTCAAGTAGGATGAGTTCCAGTAAAAGGAAAAAAACCCAAAAAAAACTATGCAATCTCCGAACAAAAAAACCAATCAAAAAATCTATTCAATCTCCAAACAAAGTTTTCTGTTTGATTTTTTTCTCTTTGATTGGAAATCACGGTACCTAAACGACAATCCTGCTTGTTGAGGTGTCAATTGAACCAAGCTCTTTATAGCAGCTGGAGGCGATGGCGAGGAGCGTATCGACGAGCATCGCCGAGATAGCTATTGCCCGGTAAATTAAGCGGCCATGCCTCTCTGTTTTGTGGAACTTTGTATGAAACGATTCCGCAAACACGGATAGCGCATTAACACAACAGCAGGCTTAGGACTACTCGTTTGATAAATATCAGGCTTGTTGAAATGAGAACTGAATCATACCGACCTTATAATTGGGAGAGATTCCCAAGTAGCGCAGTGAGAAGCAGCGCCAGGCTAACTATTGTCCGCTTTCGAGATTTTGTCCGCTATCCGCATCATCGAAGAGCTGTACCTCTGTGTTTCTTAGGTTTTTGTATGATTTGATTTCGAAAATCATGATAGCTTAGTAACGCACATCTGCGGGTTTAAAATTTTTTGTTAGGTTGGTTTTCTATCCATCTAAATTTTCAGATATGACTCTAAGCTGAGGTTTTTTTTGCAGATGGTACATTTCATGCTCATTTGAAAATTAAATTCTTTTCATCCGTTTTCTGTTTTGGTGCAGCCTGATTTTTTGGAAGCATTGACTCAAAAAAATCAACCCACTAATCCATTTCCGCTGCTCTCTTATAAAAAACACACTCTAGATGGAAGTTTTCATTACAAAACATGACAATTACAAAATTTCAAGTTATCAGAAGACTGCAAATCAAAACATTCGAATCAGCTTGCTCTGGCCAAAACACATCGATCAGCAACATAATTTCTCAAAAACTTTCAAGTAAATTTTGTGCTTTATCACTCATTTACCTTACAGCAAGCTACCAATAGGTTTTCGCTAGATAAAAAACAAATGAAGCAAATCATAACTACATCAAAATACTCATGAAAACGCTCAGCAATTTCAATCCTTAGTCAAAATTTTTGCCCAAAACAAAGTCGTTTTAAGGTTTTAAATCAGTTTCACAAAATAAAACATTTTTCAACAATCTTCTTACTAATTACCAAGGTGAAAGTTACAAAGACGAGATTTGATGCTTTAAAGGGTGTACTGTGTAAGTTCGTTCAAAAAACTATTAAAACTAGAATTGCAAACACTTAAACTAAAAACGCAATATCGAACAGTTCATCTTACTTCAAAGATGAATCAAACAGTTCATGTTTGTACGTGGTAGAAGTTTAGAAAAGGTTAACTTTTTCAAAAAAAAAAATTGTTCAAGTGAAATTATAGAAAAAGAAAGTTTGCATTTAAACAAAAAACATCCAAAAATTGGTTGAAACATTGATACAGCAACAATTTATGTACTCATCATGCATCCTTTCAGCCATCCAAACAACTACTTGTCCATCCCTCCACAAAGATATCTATCCAATCAGTCATTCATCCAAGTGGCATCAATCCATCCCTCAATCTAACTAATCAGGAAGCCTTCCAGTTATAAATCCAACGAGCCATTATTTCATCCATTGATCCATCCAAACATCCATAGAGCAGCAATATATGTACTAATCCTCCATCTTTGCAACCACCCAAGCATCTAATCGTCAACTCATTCACAAAGTTAACTATCCAGTCAGACATCCATCCATCCTTCATTCATCTTTTGTCCATGCATATATGTAGTCACTATCCATCTAAGTAACCAGTCATCCATCAATCTAAATGATCCTGCCATCCGGTTATCTGGCCATCCATTCAAATAACTGTCCATTCAATCGTTCACCTCTTTAGCCATCCATTCATCCAATCAGCCATTCACCAATCCGTCCATTCATACAGCCGTTGATCCCTTGACAGATCTAGCTATCCGTCCGTCCACCTTTCAAGCCAACTCATTGTTCGATTTTTCAAAATTGTTTTTTTTTCTAAATCAAGGTATCAATACACACACAGATGAGCGACGAAGTTGGCCGATTTTCTGAATTTTAATCAATCTAATGATGCTAACGTACTTTGGTATTATGTACTTTACAGCTTTTCTTATATAATTTTTTCTTAGTATAAAAACTAACAATTTCACCAGCTAATCGATCAATGACATTGTGTTTATAGAAATTCGAGGAAGTGTGCGTGTAGCTTTATAAATAGGCATGTAAGAAAACATATAAGAAAATATCTGTGTAAGTATCTAGGTAAAATAGAAAATGAGTTAGCAGGTACGTAAATCGGTGTAGGCAAAGACTTAAAAAAGAAGTAGGTAAATCAAGCAGAAAAATTAAGACTAATTATTTGAAAGTAAAATTAGGTAAGTAAGGAAGAGTAGGTAGCAGGAAAAGAAGCCCAGGAAACAAAGCTCAAGTACAGTTTAGTAAACAATTTAAGTGAGAAAAAATCAGTAACGAAGTAATAGAAAAGAAGATAATGTAAGTTAAGCAAACTAAACCAAATTAAAAAAGAACAATGTGAAGTAAAGTAAAGTGAGGTAGTGAACATTAAGTAAAATAAACTCAAGTAAAGAAACAAGTAAGTTTTTTTGTGAATGTAGGTAAATGAATTAGTCAAAGTTAAGTAAATTAAAGTGAGGTAAGTTAAAGTAAGTAAAGCAAAGGACAGTACGAAAACTAAAGCGAAGTAAGGTGATCATATAAGTAAATTTAGTTTGGAGAACTAAACCAAGGTGAAGAAAAAAAATTCAGTAAAAAGAAGATGAAACAAGTATAAAAACAAAAATAAGTGAAATAGCTTAAACTGAATTAGATTTCAGTAAAGTTAATTAAATTAGGTAAGTAAGTAAGTAACCAGGTAAAAAGAAAGTAAGTAGATTTTAAAAAGTATAAAGGAAAGCAATTAGGTAAATTTGTGAGGAAGTAAGTAAGTAAGTAAGTAAGTAATTAAGTAAGTAAGTAAGTAAGTAGGTAAGTGAGTAAGTATGTAGGCAAGTAATTAGGTAAGTAGGTAAGTAAGTAAGTAAAAAAATAAGTAAGTAAGTAAGTAATTAGGTATGCAAGTAATTAAGTAAGTAGGTTTTTAAGCAAGTAAGTAAGTAAATAATTGAGTAGGTATGTAAGTATGTATGCATGTGAGTAAGTATTAAAGTAAGTAGGTAAGAAAGGAAGTAAGTAAGTAGGTAAGTAGGTAGGTAAGTAAGTCAGTAAGTAAGTAAGTAAGTAAGTAAGCAAATAAGAGAGGAGTTATTAAACTCCTCTCTGAATTTAAAACTTGATATTTTGTGATTGAAAACCTTTTAACTGTAAAAGCTAAGTTAGCAATATCTTCAGTACACCAAGTTCCTTTTAATTTTATTCTTTTTATTTCAAAACTTGACAAAACTATCATTTGCTATAACTTGCTCAAAAATTGCCGGCACCTTTGCAGTGTGATTTCCTTCTAGTATCTTTTCACTTAAAATTTTATCACATGTTAAGAAAATGTTAACTGCTGCCAACATTTAGGCTACTCTGCCTAAACTGCCGGCGAATTCTTTTTTCATACATAAAGTTCAATTCCTTCTTCAACAACAAATTTCAATTAGGTCGAATATAAATTGTCCAAAACAATAATAACAATTAATGTGATTCATACAATTCACCAGGACCGATAATTATGACCCCAAAATTTGGAATTAGAAAAAATTAGGTATCAAGTCTCTTGTTGTTAGGCTAAGCTTAGCAAGATCCTTAGTTGGTCTTCTGCTATTTGGGAGGAAAATTTGTTTCGTTGACAAAAACCTAGGATGAGGGTCCTCAAATACAATTTTGCTTCTAGGACCCCACCATAGGAAGGAGCCACCCCCTCAGGATCCGGGACACGATACAAAACTACATGAATTTATCTTACTCGTGTAACAGCTAATGAAAAATCAAATAACATCAACAAGAATAAAAAAGCGCCTGTCGAACAAAACGTTGCACTTTTTTCGCTTTTTTGAAGTTTTAAAATAGGTTGTTTGGACAAAAAAAGCAAAACTTCAAAATTTCAAACTGTCAACTGAGAGAAAAATTTTGAAAGTTTGTCTCTTTACCTGATTAATTGGTTAGGAAAAAAGTCCAGGAAAGTATGTAAAAATTTATAGTTTAAGGCGCGAATTACCAATAACTATTTGTGTGTTACTGCTGTTGGCGACCCTCAAAAAGATCATCATCAAATCAAAGTTGCTTGTCTAACTGGGAAAAACCTCAATTGTTTCGACTGCGCCGTGAGACTTGAGGCAAATTTTCAGTAAGAAAAATCGACAAAACGCCGGAAAAAAGATATGAGAATTTTATCTAAAATTTGGTTTTCATTTTGGCACCTAATGAGCCGAGTGAAACAGCAGAAATTTTTTCGCGTCTCGTATTGTCCAGATAACAAAAAAAAGGCTGTCTCCAATGCAATTAGGGCGAATTATTAGCTGCTCTCCGCGTGTCATAAGAACTCAACATATCTCGTGTTATTTATTTCAAATGGGCCAAACTAGCTAATTTTCAATTCAGTTTAATTTTGCAAAAAATTATCAGAGGTGTGATGATCCTGATGATTAAAACGATGTTGAACATCATTTTCTAAACTTCTTCAATTTTTTTTTCAAATTTTTGCTGCGCCTTCTAGTAATTTTTTTTAGTGAAGAGCCATCGTCTATTTGTCAAATTTTAGCTTAAAAAGAAATTAAAGTTTTGTTCTATTATTCCTCGTTGGTTCCACTTTGAGGGTGGTTCCATTTTGATTCAAAATTTTGCGTTACAATATTCGAATTTGCGGCAATAGTTTTTCATTTGTTTTCAATTGAGCTTACAGGTCAGTTTCTAAAGATACCAGGTGTTGAGTGTTTGAAATTTCAGATGATCTTCCCAAAATAAATGGTTTCAACGTAACTTCGTTGATTCTAATGGCTTTATTGATTTGAACAGTTTAGAGATTTTTGTTTCCTAATTTTGTCTTGTAGAAATTAAAAGGCTGTTGATTTGTTTCCTTTGCGGATTTGTTGAAAAATTTAGTGGTAAAAAAAATTCTATTTCTTTCGTTATTTACTTTGCGGCATGCCTTCACTAAGTAGTTTTTCAATTTATGTTCTAGCGTTCAAGGATTTCTTCAAATTGATTATGTTTTATTTTTTTTTTGAAATTTTTACGTTTAAATGGGAGACTTTTGTGTCTCTGCCTCAATAATTAGTTCTCATCAAAGAGATATTTACAAAAGCATGATAACTTACAAAAGCCCATATAAAACCAATCAAAAGTTATGGGTTTAAATTTTGAAACCGCCAGAAGGATAAAAATGAAGTTCAGACTGCTCATATACCAAGGCAAGTTTTTTTTTGCTGAAAAAATCGATCAAATTGGAGAAAAAAATAAAGAAAACTGAAAAATTTTAGTTTTTATCTTCTTGTTGACCACTAGAACGCTTTGAAAAACGCAACAGTATGTATTTAGCGTTTATGTATATCAATGCGCCAAATATTCAGAAAATGGGACAAAAACTTTCTATGGAAGGCTCAGCCCAAAAACATTCAGTTTTAGCTTAAAAAGACAAAGTATTGGAAACATTTACCACAATATTCCCAGTTTGTTAAATCGGAAAAAAAACAAAGAATATCAGAAAACGATTTTTAAGAAATTTCCGAGTAATGCATACTTTTTTTTAAATTGAATACACAGTTTTACAAAAGAAAATTAAACTGACTGAAAGCAGAATGGTCACCATAACGCTCAATTTTTACAAAGCAGAAAAAACGGGACTTTTATACTTGACGATACATAGTTAAGCAAACTTTTCGGAAAATGTTTTGACAAGCTAAAACGATTGAAAATCACAAAGAAAATGTGAAGGCACAGTATTATACAAAGCTCTAATAAAAGGATTTTTTAAAACCAAAATGTTTAACCAAAAAGGATATCACTGAACAACTAACGAAGACAACCAATGTTTAAGTTAGCATCAAAGGTTAGAAAACAAATTTTGTAACAAATTGGTAGTCATTATACAAAAAAAACTAGCATTGCTGACTGCCGAGATAATGACAAAGAGAAAACTACTTCTTCAAAAGAATACAACTAAAGAAATTTTGGCACCAAGTATGGAAAAACAAATATCAAGTAATAAACTTTCAAATGAATTTATAGTTTTCGATCGATGCTTATGTAATTTTTACTCGCCCATGCAACTTTTGCATAATTTTTTTAATGCGACAGAAACTACAGTAACGAGACAAAAAAAGTGCAATATTTAGTTTTCAGGCGACTAATTGAACGACAATTTTCGCCACTTTTTTCAGGCCAAAATGATTCCATAGTCTGCAAAAGCAGTTTTCAAGTTTGTATTTCGAGGTATTTTCGGCAAACTGAAGATTTACCCGGGATGACCTCCATAAACCGAAAATGCTAATCATACAATTTCATACACTTATATATGAAAAAATGCTAGTCATACACTTTCTATATATGAAAAAATGCTAGTCATACAATTAATCATAAACCTTTCATGCAATTTTCTGTACGTATGGAATTGCATGGAAAGTGTATGACTAGCATTTTTCCATATATGGAAATTGTATGACTAGCATTTTTGGTCAACCCGGGTAAGCAAGGATCTTCAGCTAATTCTCAAAAACTACAAACCAATAGGAAACCTATTTTTTTCGAAATAGGGAACTGTTTGAAATTGTTTTAAGGTCGTTTGAATCACGACCAAAAAGTATTTAATTTGATAAACCAATCGACCCATTTCGATTAGTGTTCGTAGTACCTGATTGTGCATGGAAAAACTAAAAAATCAAACAAGGATAGCCGATTACTGTGTAAGTGGCAAAGAATGTTACGACCATGGTATTTAATAGTAAACTCGACAATTATAGTAAGATGGGAACGAACACATATTTTTGAGGAAAATTACTGGAAAAACAAAAAAAACATAAAAAAACGAACACATATTTTTGATGAAAATTACTAGAAAAACAAAAAAAACACGTAAAAAAATTTAAACAAAACATCATGCATTTTTTTGCAATTTTTTTTCATTTTTTGAAGTTTTTGATTCTAAAAAGGCGCTGAAACTCAGAGAAAAACTAAATTTACTCGAGTAAGTTAAAAATAAGCACAAATAATTTAAAGTATACGGCTCAAACTAAGCATAAACAAGCCTGTTCGCTCGCTTAACTCGCTCAAAGTTAGACCAAAATCAAAAAATTTCAAGCTAGTTTTCCTCGATACTGAGATTTTTCCAGAACTTTTCCAATGTTGTTCAAATCACGATTGAAAATTCTTTGATTGGATACATCACTCAACTTAGTCCGATGATTATTTGTGGTACCTGATTTTGCGTGGAAAACAAAAAGAAAAAAAGTAAAGCACACCCGAATATAAAATTCATCCCCATTTTCATTGGTCGGAACAAAAGCTCGCCAATTTTGGGTATGATATCAGTGTACTTTTGATCTCAAATTGCCCAAAAGTTCGCGATACAGAAATTTAGTTATGATTCGTAACAACATACCTTGATTCTTTGGCTGTATTTCTGCCGTGCTTCCTTTTCCGGATGAAACCTGAGGCTTTATGACTGGTTCCAAATCTTCCAATTTCGTGGATTTGGCTAACTTATTTGGGCATTTAGGACACTTAGCAGTATTCACCGTTTTCAACAGAATCACAGCACAACATGTGGCATTTTTTTCTCCAATTGGGCCGCATATAATATGTCCGCATGATGGCAGCTTTAGAGGGTTTGGGCAGTGGTTTTTGCATTTTACGCAGTGATAAACAGCAGGTTTACTGACTTTGTCATCATTTGATATGTTCATTTTGTTGCTCGCATTTTTATTTGTTTTAACAGAGCAAAAAAACTGATTTATATTTTCATGTAAAACAGTTTTGTAAATTATGCTTACTTCTTTTTTGATAAAGAAATGTGAATTCTAGCAGAAACTTCTCATATCAAAAAGGTTCTGTGTTTACTCATAGAACAACATTTGAGCATTTACTAATGAAAATTATGCGCATATTAGCTCCAGATATTTATTTTTACACGTTTTTTTTTCAGTCGTGAAAACAAAAAACATGCAATCTACGAG
This sequence comes from Symsagittifera roscoffensis, assembly GCF_963678635.1. Lineage (NCBI taxonomy): Eukaryota > Metazoa > Xenacoelomorpha > Acoela > Convolutidae > Symsagittifera > Symsagittifera roscoffensis. The sequence continues at coordinate 50,234,576 of NC_087065.1, forward strand.
TTTTAACTTTGGTTTGATTCTCTTATAAAATTACGTAAAGTTCTTTTCAGAAACTGGTCATTTTGAAGACTGAATCAAACTGAGGCCAAAACTAGATTGCATAGTTTTTGTTCAAGAATGAAAAAGAAAAGTGTCTGAACAAATAGCTAGAGTTAATAAGCGCTTAGTTTACTATTTTTGGTGTGATCTCAATCAAGATTGAGATCAGGTCCATTAATCCGCTTGCATTCAAAGTATTCCGTTCCCAACCACGTATGAGCACGATTTTTCTATCATCTGGAGCCGTTAGCAAAAGTTTTTGTCCAAACACGATTACGCCTAGAAGTTTGAGAAATATTACAAACGGAATAGCTTTTTAAAAAGCCAAAAAGATTAAAATCTGCATTTTAGGTCGTCTGCAATTCGTAAAAAACAAATTTACACCAGGATTCCTGTAAAATTTTTGCATTCAAGGCGTAAATCATTTTATCTATCCCCCTTTCTAGTACATAGTTAAAGATATCCCACATAGTTAAAGATAGGGAAGTTAAAGGTCTCCCACGGTTTAACATATGTATACTTTTCTTATGCGGGCTTTCTATCATCCGATTGGCAAATTTTGCCGAGTTTGGCTCCAGTGCAGCTTTGCAGGGATCATCGGCTTCGAGAGTGCTTACTGAGTGGCCAAATTGATAGAGTAGTGCGTTAGACGGTGACTCTAATTGGCCAGGGCGTGCGTTTGTTCATACAGTGTCCGCAGTGTCATCGTTGCGTAAGCCCGTGAAGCCTATGTCAGCAGTTAGATTCTTATAAGTTTTCAATTTCCGTTTCCTCGCGACGTTTTGTGAAAAAGTTATTGTTCCGACCATTGAAAATGGGGAATAACTTTTTTTCTTCTATTTGCTTTCCTCGCATAATCAGCTACCACAAACAATCATCGGAGTGGGATGAGTATTATATTATATTAAAGCCCTTTCAGTCGTGTTTCGAATGTCAAAGTTTGCAAAAAAAAACTCCCAAGAAAAAATTTTCTCGAGAATTATCGAGAAAAACCGGTTTGAAATTTTTGATTTTCGTATAATGTCGAGCGAGTGAGCAGTCTTACAATCCTTTTGTTAAGCCTTGAAATTTAAGTTTTAATCTAAAGAAGTCAGTTTTTGGAGTTTTTAGCTTCTTCTTGGGAATCAAAAACTTCAAAATTTTGGGAATTTTTGTTGATTTTTTCTTTTTTTCTTGTTATTTGTCTTCAAAAATTGTTTTCCAGTTTCCTTATTTTACACGACTGACGGAAATGTCTAAGCTCTAATTTTCGCTCAGATTCCTTTATTACACTAAGCCGCAAAAACGACACAAAAATTGGAAAAATACTTTTGTTATAACTTTTTAAGACTGATCGGAACATAGGTAGTAACCGGTTAACTGGTAGTAACCGGTTATCCTTGTTATAACGGTTATTTAATTGATCGGTTTAATCCGTTCTATCCTTTGTGGGCATGTCTTGCTCTTGAATGTTTTTAACATTGTTTTCGTCGGTATGATTTTACCGCTTTAATTCTCTTCTATCATTTGCCATTTCGTTCTGTGTGGTTTCAATTGTATGCTAACTGAGTTATGACCTGTTGGTTATACTCATAGAGTTATTCCAGAAAAAGTACACCGTCTGCACGTCACGCTATCTTATTTTCGGCCGGATAGATTCGTGCAACTTATTAGTCTAATAGCAATCTTAATCTTACTCTTATATCTCCTAGTCTCAATAGATCTAGAGTATCCTGGTTTAGTACGAGTCGGTCTCTTGGAGAAGGCAACTAAGTTCTAAGTTTAGTTTGATGGATTATGATTGGTTAGTATTCAATATTTTATAGAGATAAAATATTAGAATAATATCCAATAATAAAATCTAGTTTAGATCTGGTTCCACCCATCCGGAGTTTACAGAGTTTTAGTTCTTTAATGTTCTACTGTAATGGAGGATGGATGATGATGTTCTTGTTGAAGTATCGAGCATCTTTCTTTTTCCGTTCAGGAAGAAGGATTGTCATAGGAAGCTCCAGGAAGCTGGAATCGTAGATAAGAACTTGTTGTTAGGTTGTGACTGTTTGTCACGATTGTTTCGGGAGGTCGGATTATGATGTCTGATCGGTTGTGATGGTTATTGGTTCTGTTGTGTAACGAACAACAGTGCTCCGATCTCGTTCGGAAGTGGCGTGAAGTTTGACTTTGGGTGAAAAACCTAGTGACTTGGATCTGTACTTGTACTTGAACATCGAGAAGGCCATTGTTCTAGTTCAATGGGTTTCCTTTGCTGCGATGCCAACTCGTACTTTAAATCCTTTGAGTGTAGTGAATGTAGGCAGCCTATCGGTTGTGTTTTGCTATTCCGTAGTGGGAGTGTTGTCAAGTTCTTTGCTGCTCGTCTTTGGGTTGTGTGTATTCTATATACAGCATTATATCATTTACATATATAAGTCTTTGATAACTTTTGTTTTTAATTATGATCTTATATTAGTTTTTATCGCAAAAGCGTTTTTGTTCGGTTATTTTTAAGAGCTACTCAACCTTGGTAACTCTGGTCAAAAATAGGGAGTGGGTCACAAAGCGTGATTGTAGCACAGTGGGTTAGACTGGCTGTATAGCATGCTCAGGACATCCTTCTGGTGGGTTAGGCCAGGAATAGGGTATAATTTTGGGCTCTTTCTTTTATGCGGTCCTGTTTTGTGTTAACCTTTTATGTCTTTTTTATTATTGGGTTTTTCTTTTGTTGTTTTGGTTGTGTCCTTTTCTCAAAAATCAAATCGTTTGGTTTGGTTTTGTCGTTCGACATTTTTGTGTTCTGTTCGTTCTTGTTCAGACTTATAAATAGTCTTCAAAAGAATAAATTATCCAGTTCTTAAGCTGGTTTAATCCGGTTTGGGTACCGTGGGTTTTCTTTTCTTTGTCATGCTGTTAGGTTGTGGTTTGTGGTGTTTAGTAAGTTGCGTTGGTTAGTTGGATTATTATATAATTCCTTTCCAACCGGGTTAAAGGAAAGTTTAAAACATGTTAATACTGGTTAGAGTTGATATCAGTGAAAAATGAAACTTAAATTCATTATTTTAAGCGATTCTTCGTGGGCGAGCTGTGCGTTTGTGGATAGAATTGTGGGCAAGTGAATGTGTTTAATTGATAAAGAAGTGTCGTTTGAAAAAGTTAGTACTGCTTTTTAGTTTATGTTCAACTTTTATTAATTTACTACTTAGAAATAGAACTTAACGGCATTTTGGGGAGTCGAAATTGTTAATTTATTTTCATTTTAAGTAGGTTTACTGCATATGGGAAAAGATTTTATATTTTAATTTACTGCTGTTTGGGGGTAACTTTTACTGCTTCATTTATTGCAATGGGTTTTTTTAATTTATGAGTCCAGAAAAAGTTTTTTGTTTTTTATTTCGTTTTTTGTTTTTGTAGATGATCGTGAAGAATGATGAGAAGAATAAAAAAAAAACATTTACAAAGAATGGTTAGTTTTATTTCGAGTTTATTGGTATAATTTATTTAATTATTCTTACCTTAATCGTCGGGGAAAAATCCATGGGGAAAAACGTCGTGGATGATTTCGGATGATGTTAATAATTTTGCTAGCACACGAATGACGTTTTTAGTTTGAAGGAGTGGCCAAGGCAATTGGAGTGCTCTAATGACTTTTAGTTCTTCAGTGCCAGGTGCGAATTCATGTGGTGTATTTTGGATGAGGTTATAGAGTTTATGTTAATATTTTGTGTTATGTATGAATTCAAGGATTGGGACTTCGATGGGCTGTTGTATTTCGTGTGGGACGATTAGTGGACGGGATTCTTCTACGTTGAAGGTCTTGGTTAAGAGACAGAATATATACATCTGGGTGATGGGATCATAATTTTCGAGGATGCCTTGAAAGTTAGTGCTTTCAATACAATAAGTGAAATTAGGAAAGAATGTTGAGAAATGTTTGGAGTTAACGAATTGATATCTATGGTGAGGTTGTCGTGATGGTGTGTGCAGTGAGTAATTATTTTGTATAAATCGGTAGTAAGTATAAGTGTGTGTTTGTTTAGTTTGTAACATGATTTCGTGTGAACATTGCAAATCACGTTCTTTGGGTGTGAGAGAATGAAAGGTTAGTGAGAAGATGTTAAGCATACTAAAATATGAATCGTAAGCTCGAATGTCACGAAGTGCTGCTGAAATGATGTGATCGTGTTTTTTATCTAAAGAAACATAGGGTGTTCTAATGAAGAAATTTTTTGTTAGTTGTGGGTTAGCATATTTTTCGTCGTTGAGAAAGTGATTTTTATTTGATCTGATGATGTGATGGTCGTAATGATCGATGGACTATTCATTAGCCTTAGGTGCGGTGAAAGTATTTAGTGACTGTTTATATCCGATGTGCGTAAACTGTTTCGTAGTTAGTGATGTGGTTAATCGGTATAGTTCATTTTACATTGTTCGTTATCATGTGGGGTGTTGTATAATGGTAGTGATAGTGGGTTTGAGAAGTGGTAGAATGATGTTCATGAGAGGGTTGTGTCTAAGACATCAACGAAATTTGGGCGTTCATTATTAGGTTCTGAATAGAAATATGTGTATTGGGGCAAAAAGGGTCAACATACTTTAAGGAATTCTTTAGAGTTAGTGTTATTTGGGTGATTAATATATGTTCGGGCTGTGCCTGGGTAGGAGGGAAATGGATGATTGGAGAATTTTAATTTGAATGTTCGATAAGCTCGGTTGGTACTAGATGAGGATGGGTATGACGAGGAAGATGGGTGTAGCGAAGTGGTGTAATCTTAAGAGAGGGTGGTAGTTGATGGGTTTGATGATATTATGGATTGTGAGAGTTGATAAATAGTTAGTGTTTGAGGGTACTGTAATTATTGCTGATGTGTGATGAAATTGCCTAGTTCATAAGATATTTGTGTGTCTTCGGGGCTGTTATTGTTAGATCTTTCACTGGTTAAGGGGGAATATAGGGGTGTCACGTTCGAAATGTAAGAGGGAGTTGAAGGAGGTTCATCTCTGGTTTGGGAGTGGAGGGGTTGAAAAGGGGGTTGGAAAAATGTAGATCAACTGGGTTCGGATTAGTCAAATTAAGTTCATCAGGGGTCTCGAGATCTGAGTTTTCAAGTTGGGAACTAGTATGATATACAGTGATATTTGAATTAGTATCTGAATCCATGCCAGATGAATTGTTAACATGAGGTGATTCAGGTGGGGGAAAGCAAAAATGGTATGACAGGGATGTTGTTTTGAAGGTTGGCTGGGTACGAAATTGAGCGATGGAGTGATCCAATTTGGTGGCTCGTCAAGGGCTGAAAAGATGGTTGTTCTGAGAACGAAAATTAGTGGTATGTAGAGGTTCAGTTATTTGTTCGTATGTGTCGTCAATATTAGATTGTTGTGTTATTATGTGTTGAATTGGGCTTTGTTGATAGTTAGGTCTTAAAGATATGAAATCTGTCAGTGCTATGTTTCTAAAATTTCGTGGTACTAATGATAATGGATGATTATGATTTAGGCTTTGTAATTGTGGTGCCGTAGTTGTTGTATTTGGGTTTGTTTGTGAATCGTTATATGTGTTCGATGTAGTTGATAATTTCGTATTGTATTCTTTTATTTGAGTTTCTAAAAGTATTTTTTTGATTGATGTAGAAAATTTTCCAAAACATCCTGCAAAGAGTATGCGTTCGTTTACTTGTGTGTGTATAGCACACGTGTTGAAAATTACTTTTAGTAGAGAGAAAAGAAATCCAAGAAAATTTAACGTTGCGTATAATATAGTCAGTCTTTCTAAGATGTAGTAGGGCCATCTTAGAAAGGCAAGAAGTTCGTGTTTTAATTTTACAAAGCTAAAAATATTGATTGGTGATATATCCTGCGGTCTGTATTTTTCACCATTTATATAAATGTAATCTTTGATGTCTTTAAAATATCCGCTATAGTCTTGTGCGTAAATGTCTGAGAAGCCTGCGGTTTCTGCAAGTTTGCGTAGGTTTTGATCCATGGGTTGTCGTTGTACGGTGTCCATTTTTGTGAGTAATTCTTGAAATTGTTGTTGTGTACGGATGTGATGTTGAATGTCGGATTTAGAGTACAGGCCGATCGATTGTAAATCGATATTTGGGTTGCGCGCAATAGCTTTAATGCTTTTAGGGGCAATTTTTTTAATGGTTGCATGAGTGTAGGATATGGTGTGAGAAGGTAGTATTTGTCTTCGTCGGGATTTAGTTGTACTACATTGTGGCTATTTTCTGATCCACATGGGACTGCTGTATTCCAAAAATAAGTTCTTCCTGAAAGTGTATCAAGAAAAAGTACTTTATTTTTTATAGACTATAGGGATTCTTTCGTAGCATCTTTTATCCTCAAAAACATATAAAGGTGATACTTTTTAGTACAAGTGTAATACCATAGTATGTTTCCTTCATAATCAATGAGATTTGATCTGTTTCCGGATAATAAATATCCGGCATAAGGTATTTTTAGAACTGCTAGTGCAAGTGATTGTAAAATTTGTGTTCTTTCAAGTTCGCATATTTGGTGTAGAGTTTCAAGTTCTGATAATGACATTTCTTGAATAACTTTGCATATTGTAAAAGGTAATTTCATATCTAGGTGTATGTCATAATGAAAATTTGAAAATTGCCAAAATAGGGGTTTTTCATGAGAGATACTTCTTGTAGGAGTGTACTGTCTTTTTCTTGTGGTTTTAATTTTCCACCAACGTTTCTTGTGTTTTTTAGAAGGTTTACTGGGATGTATTTTTTTCGTCGTTCGTTGTATGATGTGTTGCGTGTGGATTTCTTATAACTTTCGCTGTATTCATGTCAAAACTTTGTTCGTATTCAACAAGAATTTCTGAATATTGTGTTTTTTAAAGTGGTTTGGTGTATGTACATGCATGTTCTGTTTCCGAGTAAATTTGAAAACGTGCCAGTTTATTTTCTATATTATGAATGCTTCTGAATTTATAATTACTGTGCGCGATTTTATCAAAGTTTAGGTTTTCATAAGGAACGGATTCAACAAAATGTTTTTGATGGAGTTTTATCATTTTAGCGTGGATTTTTGCTACTTGAAACGTAGTACATGTGTCTTCAGGAAACCAAACAATTGTTGCTTGTGTTCGTTTAGTGGGATCGCAGTATCCTTGGCCATTTTTGCAAGGGAGTCTGATTCATTGATAAAGTATAGTGTCATTTTTGAGATCTCGTGTCGAGTTGTACTTTCCAATCAAAAATAATTATTTCTCGATATCCTTTAATTTTTGTGACTGCTTTACAGTTTGAGGGATTGTTTCTTCCAATATGTTGTATCCAATTTTTATCATGAAGATCATAAGTTAATCTTCCGTGTGCGCCATGGAATGGGAATTCATCGTCTAGTCTAAAATGGCCTTGGTATCTTTCAAATTCGGCTTGATGTGCAGAGTCTGGAAAAACTTGAAAGTTTACCAATTTTGTATTCGTGCCTTTGTTTGATGTAATTTTTAATCTGTGAAGTTCGTTTTTACAATTGCAGGGCTGAGATGTAAAAAGCTTTCGATATTACTCTGGTAGAAAGATTCACTGTGGATTGTCGCTGTGAATTTATATCCTGTTAGTGTTGTAGCTCGTGCTTTCGAGTAGAGTGTAGCTATTTTATGTTTGTGGTTTCTATAGCCTGTGGTTTGGATTCGCATTGTGTGACTTGATTTATTGCGTTTTAATGTAGTGTTTTTTGTTCGTTATTTTCATAAACATAGTGTGGGTTATAAAAAGTTATGTATCCAATTGTTTTTTGGTACATCTATTGTATTTGTAGATGATATCCGTTGTTGTAAATGGAGGGGGTAAAAATTGAGCTGTTAGATTTGGAGGTGCTAGGGGTAATGAATCTTAAAATAGCTTATTAGGTTTTACTGTGATTTCGAATTTTACTGTTAAGTTATCCTGTTGTAGTATTTTTATGTTAAATTCTGGTATATCTTTGTGGATATCGTGTCTGTATTGTAATTCGTTTAGTGCCCAGTTGTGTAATCTGCTGCTTTCGTGAATTTGACCAAATAATCGAGGGGGTAATACGAATGTATTCTAATCTAATCGTAGGCGTATGTTGTTAGATGAATGATCTCCATATCGAGCATTGAGATTTGTAGGAAAATTAAAAGGAAATGGTGTCGGTGAAATTTGACTTAGGGAGTGGGTTGAGGGAAGTGATAGTGTTTCTGGTAGTGATAAGGTTGTGTCAGATGAAAAGTCAATGGGTCGTTTACTAAATTTGGTTACCTTGTGTGAATAATTGCGTCATCCAATATGGGAGATGTTCTGTAGTAGCTGGGGGATTAAAAGGATTTTCTCGAATTTGAGGCTAAGTAATCTAACGGGATGTTTGAAGTGCTTGGTTGTGATGCAGTTGGGGGAATACTTTGAATTGTACTGCTGGAGAGGTCTATGGGATTTGCTATTGGTGACTGAGGTGTGTTGAATTGAACTCTGGGGGTTTGCAAATTTCTATTTCGTCTTGGATTCATAATTTGTCTGTTTATTTCAAGTGTGTTTTGATTTTGGCTTTGATGTCTTACTCTATTAGGATCTTGTTGGAGAGGGGGATATATATTATATACTGGTTCGTATTGTAGTTAGCTTAGAGGTGCGTGGCGAATGACTGGTTCTAGTGGTTCAGACAATCGTGCGTGTCTTCCTTCAAAAGTGTACGGATAGTCTTGAAAAGAGATGCGTATTGATGATTGGGTGTTATTTGTTTGAGTATTTGTTGGTGTTGTTGGAGGTTCTTGGGATGTTTTTGGCGGGGAATGGTGTGGGGATTGTTTATTAGCAATTTTGGAAAATTTTCAGACATGCTTATTTACGAAGAAATTTTATGTTTATTGTAGTATTCTTCGATGAAGAGAATTAATTGTATTGTTTCCAAAGCGAAAGTGATGATAGCCTTTTTTATACATTTGCATATTGTCATTTTGAGGGATGTCAGAACTGTGAGAAAGATTATGAAAAGTAGAAAAACATCGGTTCTTTTGAACAAATGTTGAAACAATTAGACAGTTACTAAATTATTGTACCAGAGTATGACCAGAGTCAAGGATATTTGCAAATTTAATGTATGTTTGGGATAGGGAACAAAAAATTATGAAAAACATATAAAAATTTGTCAGGAGGAGGATGAGTATTTCTAGGGTATCGGCGATTAAGATTATACAGAGTTTGAAAAACATTGAAATGATTGCAAAAAATTTGAAAGTGTGTCTTTAATATGGCTGACTGTTTGCGAAAGAAGCATTTGACGAAATGGTTCGTTCCGTCGAAGTAATTTTTAACTTATTAGGCTGAATTTGAGTGTGGTCGGATTATTCAATGGTTTTTTGACAATTGGGTTGGTTTTGGCAATTTTTGTTGAGGGGAAAATTTGTTGTCTCGCAAGGGTCTTCCTAGCTTTGTTTTTAATTTATTGGATGGTAGGGGGTATCTAAACGATATTCGTACTTTAAGCCAAATGATAATGTGGATTTTGTTCTTTAGGCTTATTTAATATTTTTGCTTGGGGGAGTTTTGAGATCTAAGTTAGGAAAATATTGTTGATCTTTGTAATAGGAGGGTTGTAATATTGAGATTTTGTTTTTTTCAATTGTCAATTTTTAGCAGGTTGCTTATTTTTGACCTGGAGGTCTTTCAGTTATGGTTAGAGATACGCTCGAAGGTTAATTTTTGTCGGCTAAAGAAATCGTGCTTTAAAATGAGGTGATGATTCGGTAAGATTCTCATTGGCTGAAATTGAACTAGATTGCTCATGTGCGTTTTTAGCATGTAATTTGAGAACATGTACTGGTGTTTAAATTGATGTTAAGAGGTTAAAACAATAATTAAAATTAAAGTAGTGGTTTCTGAAATTCAACTTTCTTTAATATTTTTGATTGTGGATTGAATGTTTTATAATCTTTTCCTGGCCTATTTCGAAGTCGCGATGATTATCTATTTTGAGTTTTTTCTTTTTGATCTTGTTGTAAAATATTTTCTTCTAACTTTCGATTCTTTTTTCTGTTTGAGTTATCTTTTTCTTTTCTTATTTTGTTGATTCAATTCCTTATGATTATTTGATTCTAATGGTTTTGGGTTAGGGTGCATATCAGTGCTTTGATTTTGTTTGCAATCGGAATTATTTTGAACAATTTTTATTCCTGTGAAGGAGTATAAATGAGATAATTTGCGAAGAGCGTACTCTTTTGGATAATAGGGTAAAAGATTGTTTCTGTGTTGACCAATTTCTTTTTTGTCTGAATCTGTAAGTTTGTATGTTACATCAGTGGGTTTATCAATTATTTGCTATGGTTCTTTTCGGAGTGGTTGTAATTTTTTAGAAAATCCTTTTTGTGTTGTAAAGTTTGGAATCAAAATGTATGTTTCTATTTCCAAGTTTGCAGCTGGTGTGAATCGAAGATTTATTTGGGAATTTATATTTTGTCTTTGGAACCATTTTTTAATTACTTTTTGATAAATTTCATTGTGCTTTTTATCTTTGTTTAAAATCCATTCGGTATGTGTACCGGAAGCTAATTTAAAAGTTTGTGGGTGATGAAAGTGGTCTTCATCGTGGATATGCAGTGGTTGATTGTAAATCTTGATTCTTTAGTGGGTTGACAATAGCCTTGTGTACTTTTTGAAACTTTGCTGTGAATATTATCAGTGTTCGCGGTTTTTGGTTGAAAACTATTTCGTATGGTGACAGTCCTATAGTTCTTGTGATTTGTGAATTATAAGATAAAAGGAATAGTCATGTATCTTGTGTCTTTTCCGTTAATGAAACATCTGAAATATTGCTGTAATGAACGGGTCATACCTTCGACTAATCCATTAGTCCAGGGTGCATGAGATGTACGTTTTTTGTGTTTGATACTAAATAGGTGGCATAATGTGATAATTTTGTTGTTTATAAATTCAGTACTGTGTTCAGTGCTATGTTCAAGAGTTTATTTGGTTCCAATGTTCGAGTGGGAACAAGGAAGAGTTGTATTTTTCCATAGTTTGTTAAGGTTGAGCCTTGTAATGTCGCTAGCCTGCTTGCTGTTTCTAAGGGTTTTAATTTTGGATGTAAGGTTTTGGGAATATTGAAGGTGTTCGATTCCGCTCCAGAATCTATTAAAAAAATCAATTTCACGGTCTGGTGTTTGAATAGATTCTATTCCTATTGCTGGAATAATATCTATTTCTATTATAAGAAGAGTTTCTAGATCGATCATTGGAATAGTGTCTATTCCTGGAGTGTGAATGGAAACTGGTTTCAAACGAAAGTTCAGGTCGGCTTGAATTCGATCTTCTTGAATGGTTGTTTCTATATTGCTTATTTCGACTGTTTGATCGACTATATCTGTTTTGTGAAAAATTTCGTGAATTTCTTTGGTTAGGCGATCGTCCTCTATAGTTTGAATTATAAGGTGGTGTCTAGAATTGTTGGAGGTAATTGGATGTAGTTATCCGGAAGTATTATAACTGTGAATGTTTTTTTTAGGTAAATTTTGATCTTTTTTCATGTACTGATGAAACAATTTATTTAGTTCTCTATACTTTTATGGTTTATTTTGATTGTATTGCTGTTTTTGTCTGCATTCGGCAATGCTGTGTCCATATCTTCGGCAATAACTGCACCATTTTTTGTATGATCGTTTACCTTTAAAATTTGGGTTTTTCTCTTATATATTCAAAAATTCAGTTATTTTTTCGGATAAATTTGTATCAGAGTCTTGTATATTCTTGATTTGTGAAGTAGTGGTTTGGATGTTATTGACATAATGTAGCTTTAGATTTTCTGTTTCTTCTAATTTCATAGTGATTTCTGCTTGTTCTAATTTATCAACTTGCTTTCTAAAGTCTAAGTCTGGTTCTCGAATGGAGGAAAGATGTGATTCCCTCTTTTTTATTGTTATTTTTCGTGATTGAGGTGTTAGAGTCATCATTAAGCTCTCAGTCATCTTTATCTTTTTATAATCATGAGTGTTGAGTGAATATGCTTTTCGTCCTAATGGTTCAATTCTTACTGCGAGTTGTTTAATTGTTTCGTTCGGTAGTCTACGAATTTCATTGCATAAAACGCTTTGATGTTGTTTGTTTCTTTCAGAGTCAAACACTTTTTAAAAGTCTTGAGTGAGTTTTTTCCAATCTGATTTTAATTCTATAGGTAAAACTGAAAAATTATTTTTGGGCTGCGCCGTTAAGTGTGGTTGAGATTAAAGCTGTGCGTCTATGTATCCATTTTTGATGAAGTGGCGTAATTACTCGTTCAGGTCCTATATTTAAAATAAGAGTTGCTGTGACTGCATTAAGATCATCCTCTACAGATTATTCAGGATCTGTACCTGTAAATACCCTTAGTGGTTTATTTTATGATATTGATGATCCACCCATTAGGTATGGATTCATAGTCATTTGTAGTAATTCTGTCGCTTTTGGGATCTGAGATAAGTTCGTAAGTTGATTTTTTGTGATTTCATTATGTCATGTTGTAAAAAATACGGTAGTGGAAATTCGTTATGCATTTGACTTGATAAAATTGTGTATTGATTGGATTTAGTGTTTAAATTGTAATATTTTGGGATGCTAGATTTGTTCTAGGTTGTCGTGTATATGGATCAAAAATATCTGGTTGATCAATGCTGAAAGAACGAGGTCTTTGGCTTGGATAAAATGTTTGAAAAAATTGATTATAAAATTCATCATCATCTGCTGGAAAATATCTAGCTGTACGGTAAGGAGGTTGATTTCTTGACTGGTATCGATTTGTATTAATTTTGTTTTGTTGAAAAAATGGATAAATTTTACTTCGATCTTGTGAAGTTTGTGGATGATCATTAAAATTTACTGAGTTTGATGGTGGTTGTTGTATAATTTGACTTTGTGAGTACAAGTAGTTTTGAATATTTGTACTAGAAGGTTTTGTTGTTTTGGTCTATTTACATAGTTATAATTGTGTTCTGCAAAATTATTTCTATGTGATGTTCTTTGTTTTTGTGATGTTTTTTTTCGGTGGTCAAAATGTTTGGTAATCCAAATGTGAGTACTTTGTAGCACCAGCGGGTTTCACTGGAGATTGTAGTGTTACTTGTGGTAAAATTAGATTTTTTTTTGGAGTTGTGAGGTTTGGATGAATAGGTGAAATACTTTGTTATGCTGTAGTTGTTATTGTTTCAACTATTTCTTCAGTTACGAAATATGATGGGGTTTGAATATTTTGTTGAGTAAGATTTCTAGTTCCGTTTAGGTTGTCTTGTTGTATGAAAGTGGAATTCAAACGTTTTTTTCCTGCTCTATCGGTAAAAAATGAATTGTAGTTTAAAGGTGTTGCGTCAACTGTAAGTGGATATACTTTAACATAATCTTTGTTAATAGAAATTGTGCTGATTGCTTGACTTGAAATATCTGTTGGTATTTTTATAAATGATGTATGAGACAACTCAGGGTCCCAAACATAATCTGTTTGTTCTGCTAAAACAGTTTCGTCATCTGTATCTTGTGGTCTAAAGTTTTTTCTTGCTAGTGAAATGAGGTCAGTATTATGAGCAAAATATTCAATTATGAACCATGCTAAGATTTTTTGTAAATCGTGTTTAACATGTTATCTGATTTCATTACTTGTTAGATTTTCACGAATTGCGTTGAAAAATAAAAACAATATTCCAATTTCGCGTCTTGCGGTTGTATTTTGAAATGTTTGAAGTGGTGAATCTCCTTGAGATTCTGTTGTTTCTAATATAGATAAACAGCTATAGATAAGTAAAAATAAATCGTTGGTGAATATTGAATTCGCTCTTTGTGAATTTCAATGTTGTATATTTTTTATGTATTCTGTGAATACTTTCGAAAATTATTTATCTACGTCATCTGTCTGAACTAGATATCTGCCATGTAATGCATTTGGTGAACTGATTTTTATTGTATATATTCCATTTTGTTGTGAAAGGTTGCAAATTCGTTTGAGATAGTAGTCAAGGAGTTGTCTTTTGATTTTCACTTCGGGAAATACCTTTGTACAAGGACTATCTCTTTTTTCGAATCAATTTGCGACTAAATTCTGAAAAAACTGTACTTGTCCTCTAGCTTCAGCTAGTGGGTTTGTTAAAAATGAGAGAATGGAATTTTCTTAGCGTTTTTCCTGTTTTCGAAACATTTTTGTGTTTTATTACTGTTAGCGTGTAATTTTCAATGTGTTTTATAGGTTGGTTCCAATTGTATAGACGTATTGGTTTGTTTGGGTATGATTTTTTAAATCTTCTTTTTCCTTTTATTGATGATGGTGATGTGGTTTCTGAGTCAGAAAAATATAGTTGATCGTCAATTTGATGGTTTTAATTTATTGATTCTCTTAAATTATGGAGTTCATGTATTGCGCTTGTTTCTGATTCTGAAACAGCTTTTCTTCGTTATGAAAATCGTTTTCGAATCATTTGTTTTGTTTGCTTATAATTTTCTTCCTAAGTGTTTGTCGTTTTGTTCCTACATATGCTATTGTTTATCTGTGTGGTGTGATTACGAGGTCGTATCTTTCGTCGTTAATTACACAGTTTTGTAATGTATTGTTTGTTTATTTCCTAAATTGTCTCTTGACATAAGGTTTAGGATGATGGATGCAGATTTGGATTAGTGAATTCTAATGTCTTAAACTGTTAGTTCTTACAATTTTTTGTGGTTAGCTTAACTTGGGTCATGCATTGTAGGGTTGGAGAGAAAAGCATATATCGATTCGTGAGAATGACTTTTACTTTCTCGTGAATAATTCTAAGTTAAGACAGAAATACTTAATCTGACTTAGGTTTTGTGATTTGTGATCAAGAGTTGGAGAATAGTAAATCGATCCACAAGGCTTAAGTATAATAAGAACACAAGTAGTTCGTTAGATTCTATTTTAGGACTTACTGAGTTTAAGTGTTTTAGACTGGGTCGTTCAAGAGGAAGTGGTTCAAGTGAAGGACGAGTAACCGAAGTTCTTCACTGTTTATCTAAATTAGAATGGTTAGTCTTTGAAAAAATTCTGTTAATTCTGGGACTTTAGTAAAGGTTGGGTAATGAATCGACGTTTGAGATCAATAGACACTAATTAATTTGGGAAGGAGCAGAACAAAATTGTTCTATTTGATCCAAGGATAAGCCTTGATGATCAGAATAATTAGGTAAATTTAAATTAATTTAAGTTAAATGAATTTAATTTAAAGATCCAAGGGATGCCTTTATGATCTGTTATTTTAAATGAAATTAATTTAAGTGAAAACAAGGATAGGCCTTGATAATTTGATAAAAGATTAAGTGAAAGGAAAAGGTTAGGGTTTAGTGTTGTTAAGGTTTTTGATGTTAATGTTTTTGACATTTGCTTTTGACATTTTAGGCGATAAAGCTGGGATGAAAGAATGAATTATATATACTAACATTTTTTTTAATACTAACTTATTTGTGTATTTTTTTATTTGATAAAAGTTTTTTTCAAGATGTTTTGAATATACTGCAGATTTTTGGCGAGAACGACTAGGGTTGTTTTTATCGGTCGTTATTGTACAATTATTAGGTTATTAGCTCCAGTTATTTGTTTTTAGACGTTTTTTTTCAGTCGTGAAAACAAAAAAAAACATGCAATCTATGTTTTTTAACTTCGGTTCGATTCTCTTATAAAAATACGCAAAGATCTTTTCAGAAAATTGTCAATTTGAAGACTGAATCAAACTGAGGTCGAAACTAGATCGATTAGTTTTTGTTTTCAAGAAAGAAAAAGAAATAACAAATAGCTAGAGTTATTAGGCGCTTAATTTACTATTTTTGGTGTTATCCTAATCAAGACTGAGATCAGGTCCATCAATCCGCTTGCACTCAATGTAATCCGTTCCCGACCACGTATGAGCACGATTTTGTTATCCTCTGGAGCCGTTAGCAAAATTTTTTGTCCAAAACACGATTACGCCTAGAAGTTTGAGAAATATTACAAACGGAATGGCTTTTTCAAAAGCAAAAAAGATTAAAATCTGCATTATAGGTCTTCTGCAATTCGTAAAAACCAAATTTTTACCAGGGTTCTTGTAAATTTTTTGCATTCAAGGCGTAAATAACTTTATCTATCCCCCTTTCTAAAACATAGTTAAAGTTATCCCACATAGTTAAAGATATTCACGGTTCAACATATTTATATTTTTCTTTAACGGGCTTTCTATCATCCGACTGACCAATTTTGCCGAGTTTGGCTCCAGTGCAGCTTTGCAGGCATCATCGGCTTCGAGAGTGCTTACTGAGTTGCCAAATTAAAAGAATAGTGCGTCAGACGGTGGCTCTAACTGGCCAGGTCGTGCGTTTCTTCATACAGTGTCCGCAGTGTCATCGTTGCTTAAGCCCGGGAAGCCTATGTCAGCAGTTAGATTCTTATAAGTCTTCAATTTCCGGTTCCTCGCGACGTTTTGTGAAAAAGTTATTGTTCCGACCATTGAAAATGGAGAATAACTTTTTTTTCTTCTATTTGCTTTCGTCGCAAAATCAGCTACCACAAACAATCATCGGACTGGGATGAGTGATATATCATAATAAAGCCCTTTCAGTCGTGATTCGTATGTCAAATTTGGCAAAAAATCTCCCAAGAAAAACTTTTCTCAAGAAATATCGAGAAAAACCGGTTTGAAATTTTTGATTTTTGTCTAATGTCGAGCGAGTGAGCAGGCATACAATCACTTTTTTAAGCCTTGAAAATTAACTTCAATCTAAAGAAGCCAGTTTTTGGAGTTTTTAGCTTCTTGTTAGGAATCAAAAACTTCAAAGATTTTGGGAACTTTTTTATATTTTTTTTGTTTTTTCTTGTTATTTTTCTTCAAAAATTGTTTTCAAGTTTCCATATTTTACATGACTGACGAAAATTTCTAAGCACTAACTTTCGCTCAGATTCCTTTATCACACTAAGCCGAAGAAACGACACCAATTGGAAAAATCTTTTTTTTATAACTTTTTAAGTCTTGTCGGAACATTATGTGCTACTTGCACAGTAACCGGTTATCCTTGTTATAACGGTTATTTAATTGATCGGTTTAATCCGTTCTATCCTTTGTGGGCATGTCTTGCTCTTGAATGTTTTTAACATTGTTTCCGTCGGTATGATTTTACCGCTTTAATTATCTTCTATCATTTGCCATTTCGTTCTGTGTGGTTTCAATTGTAGGCTAACTGAGTTATGACTGGTTGGTTATACTCATAGAGTTATTCCAGATAAATTACACCGTCTGCACGTCACGCTATCTTATTTTCGGCAGGATAGATTCGTGCAACTTATTAGTCTAATACCAATCTTAATCTTACTCTTATATCTCCTAGTCTCAAAAGATCTAGAGTATACTGGTTTAGTACGAGTCGGTCTCTTGGAGAAGGCAACTAAGTTCTAAGTTAAATTCAAATCTCTCTGGTGCTGAAACAAGTAATTTCAGCACTTACAAAAATGCGGGTTTTTAGTTTGATGGATTATTATTGGTTAGTATTCAATATTTTATAGAGATAAATTATTAGAATAATATCCAATAATAAAATCTAGTTTAGATCTGGTTCCATAAGATTTATGATTTTAGTAACAAGAATTAGAAAAAACTCGAGACACTTATCTCTGAACATGGGGAGAGAAATTTAAAAATTCAAATTAAATTCAAAAAACTGCGAGTCAATCTAGTAATTGTGACGAACAGCACCTGACTGGGCACAAAACGACTGAATTGAAGACAGATAGACGGGAAATGTCCGAGAGTGAGCAAACAGATTGCGCAGCAACTATCAAGCCAATGTCCCCTGTCAAGTCCCTTCTCAAAATGAATTAACTGCTTCAGAAAAACTTTTAACCAAAAAGAAGGACAGCCCTAGTTTGGACCTTTAAAAGAAAAACTTTAAGTAATAAAAAGAGTACACGGTTACTTTTGACAACGGAAAATCTTTTGATTCAACAAACATTGGACAAAAACTTGATTCAAATCTTCTACATAAGTACATATCTTTCATGAAATCCATTGGTGCTTTAACACTAGATTTTTTTAGTTTTAATTTACTGTCGCAGATGAGGCGAAGGGAAAATGGAGTATGAGTATTATATTGGCTACCCTTTACTAACTTAGATTTTTTTACCTTAGAAAATGTTGTGATTTGTTTTTTGTTATTTTAATTTTGACCTTATTTCTTAATATATACCTGGCAATGAGTGTCTATTCAAAGTAAGATGGAGAGCTTAACATTTTGAAATGTTGAAACGCTTTCATCAAATCTATGTCCGGCAAAAGAAATTGTTTGTTTTGCGTGTAAAATAAGAGATTTTTTGAGAGACTTTACGAGTCAAAATCAATGAAACCGGCTGTAATTGCTGTAGAAGTAATTGTTCTGACTTTCGATACGAAAGTAACGGAATATTTGTGCTCGGGGTGGGTTTTTTTTCTTCAGACAAATTTCGACTTTTTAACTAGCCATTTTAGACGGAATCTTTTTACATCATTCGAAAAGTATTGTTGTCTTGAGCTCAAATTTGAAAAGATATTTCACCTGTGATCATTTTTCGTAAAATTACTAGGGTTTAAATATTGCCATTTTGGTCAATTTGGGACAATTAACGCGCGATATATTTGCGCTATTAACGCGTAAGCGGAGATTTAATGTTAATCCGTCTTAGAAATTGGTCCAAATTGGTTAAAAGAAGCTTGTTTGCCATAATTGGTTTGTTACAAGGAGCGAAATCTATCCTTTTGTACTTTATATGGCGTGTGGGGAGATGATTTTCAAAAAAAAAAATTTAATTTTTAGAAAAAAAATTGTTCATTTTGTTTTATTTCATTGAATTTCTTAAGGTTATTACTGCTCCAAAAACCTTAAAGGGCAGTCGGAACATTCAGGGCTTTGCCCTGATACGAGCAGTCTGGTTATATTTAGTCGGAATTTCCAATATAATTCATCAAATTTCATGAGTAAATCAGAAAAAAAACTTCTGCGTAATGATAACCGCGTAATTCCAAGCAGCAACAAGACTGCTCGTATCAGGGCAAAACCCTGAAAATTCAGACTGCCTTTTGAGGTTTATCAAGCAGTAATAACATTAAAAAATTAAATGTAATAAAACAAAATGACAACTTTTTTTTCTAAAATTGAAAACTTTTTATGAAAATCATCCCACCACACGCCATATAAAGTACAAAAGGATAGATTTCACTCCTTGTAACAAACCAATTATGGCGAACAAGCTATTTTTACCCAATTGGGAACAATTTCTAAGACGGATTAACATTAAATCTCCGCTTACGCGTAAATAGCGCAAATATATCGCGCGTTAATTGTCCCAAATTGGCCAAAATGGCAATCTTTAAACCCCCATAACTTTACGAAAAATGATCACAGGTGAAATATCTTTTCAAATTTGAGCTCATGACAACAATACCATACGAATGATATAAAAAGATTCCGTCAAAAACGGCTAGTTAAAAAGTCGAAATTTGTCTGAAGAAAAAAAACCCACCCCGAGCACAAATATTCCGTTACTTTCGTATCGAAAGTCGGAACAATAAATGATTCTATTTTGAACTTAACACCAGAAACGTTTGTAGAAAGTTTCAATAAGCACTTCACAAGAGTCTGAAACATTCAGTCGGACAGACAAATTAAATATTTTGACATCCCTTTCACACCAACACAAACGAAGGATAGAACACGCCGTTATATTTATTGAATGGTGCAAGCGAAACACTGAGAAGAATGCAAAATTTTATCAATGTATCTATATTCGATTAGAAATTATTTTTAAGTCTGATAGTTATGATTACGAAGAAAAACAGGTGAAAACTGGTTTTGGATTCAAATAGCTTGAACCATCAGACTTTTGAAAACAAATATGAGATGCAAAACATTCACGAATTTATCGACAACGTACCACTTCAAGTTTTAATCGAAGAAACGAGAGTTATATAGCTCAGAAATGTTGATTCTAGAAACGCATTCATTCAGTTAGAGCAATGCAATGAAACAAGAATCAAAAAATAAAAATTTAGTATAGTATAGATGGGGAAAAATTTTTTGGCACTTAACATACCAATTTGTAATGTAATTGGTTTTCATGATATTAACGGTATGCCCAATGAACTCCATGTTGTCCTGCACTCGCTTCTGAAATACATTCCGTTTGACAACTGCAAGTAAAATAAACAATTTTTTTGATTAAAAAAGGACAGCTAGACAGAAAAATCAGTTTTAGTGGAAGACATAGACTAAAACCATGGTATCAATATGCTCCAGAACGACGAGTAATTGCTTACGCCGACGACGTCAATGTCTATGTACATAAAGAAGACCTAGCCTCAATGTTCCAGGAATTAGATAAATTTTGTAAAGGAACCCAGTTCAAGGTAAACAGAGGGAAATGTCGCATTCTGAAACCTAGAGAGGCCAATAACGATCGGTACACTGACAAAATCAAAGTGCTCGGGATCTATCAAGGTAGTAATAATGCTGTCATGCTCAATCGCGAGAGTATGCAGAAGAAAATGGATAACATGCCAAAGTATTTCAATAAGTCGATGAGTTTCTTCGCTAAAGCTCAAATCATAAAAACTTTCTTCTTGCCCAAATTTCTTCACTTTGCAAGACACTCCCCGTTTGGAAGGAACTTAGAACAAGACTTTCAAAAGCTCAGCCTCAAAGTTTTGTGGGGCAACGGCAAAAGAAGCGAAGTAGCGTTGCAACATCTACAACGAGAACGACTTAACGGGGGAATAGATTGGCCCAACTTAAGATGTCACGTATTAGCTGCAAAACTGGTTGACATCAGAGATGCAATGCGATCAAATGATGTGCTTACCAAAAACAAAATAGAAAACGCCATTATAACAAAAACATCCCTTATTAAACAAGTTGAACTGGAATTAAAGCCATTTAGTCTGAGCATGAAAGTTTGGGAAGATTCACTGATTCTACAAGGAAAACGGAAGAACTTGATTTTGAATGGCAGCATTGGTCATAAGGCTCTGTATCAGTTCTTATTTCAAACTATTACCAAGCCTGAAGACTGGAGTAATAGAATCCGAAATAGTTGTCAGAAATTCAACTTGAGCGAAGAGCAGTTCAACAGAATTTCAATGTGGGTATCAAAACAGCAGAAGTTAACAGCTTTTGAGAAAAACATTTGCTTTAAGCTGCTTTTTAACTGTATCCCAGACAAAGATGTTATGTGGAACCGTGGTCTGAAGCCAAACCCTCTCTGCTTTTTATGTAGATATTCATTCGAGAACATTAAACACCTTCTGGGTAATTGCCCTAAAACAGCGACGTACTTGAACGATCTCGGTATCACGTCTCTATACGATATTTTCAATCCACCTACGAATCTCAAAAGCAAAGCGATTGCAATTATTTTGTACGACTCATGGCTGAATTCGAGCAAAGAAACAACATATAAACTGCACCTCCTTGTTAAAAACTGTGACTCAATAACTTGAAATCTCTTTGAATTTATGTAGCCCCTTACCTTGTGTATAATACGTAAATAACAGTAATTTACTTCTTTGCATAAATGTCCCAAATTGGCCAAAATGGCAATCTTTAAACCCCCATAACTTTACGAAAAATGATCACAGGTGAAATATCTTTTCAAATTTGAGCTCATGACAACAATACCATACGAATGATATAAAAAGATTCCGTCAAAAATGGCTAGTTAAAAAGTCGAAATTTGTCTGAAGAAAAAAAAACCCACCCGGAGCACAAATATTCCGTTACTTTCGTATCGAAAGTCGGAACAATAAATGATTCTATTTTGAACTTAACACCAGAACAGTTTGTAAAAAGTTTCAATAAGCACTTCACAAGAGTCTGAAACATTCAGTCGGACAGACAAATTAAATATTTTGACATCCCTTTCACACCAACACAAACGAAAGATAGAAAACGCCGTTATATTTATTGAATGGTGCAAGCGAAACACTGAGAAGAATGGCAAAATTTTATCAATGTATCTATATTCGATTAGAAAATATTTTTAAGTCCGATAGTTATGATTACGAAGAAAAACAGGTGAAAACTGGTTTTGGATTCAAATTGCTTGAACCATCAGACTTTTGAAAACAAATATGAGATGCAAAACATTCACGAATTTATCGACAACGTACCACTTCAAGTTTTAATCGAAGAAACGAGAGTTATATAGCTCAGAAATGTTGATTCTAGAAATGCATTCATTCAGTTAGAGCAATGCAATGAAACAAGAATCAAAAAATAAAAATTTAGTATAGTATAGATATGGAAAAAATTTTTTGGCACTTAACATACCAATTTGTAATTTAATTGGTTTTCGTGATATTAACGGTATGCCCAATGAACTCCATGTTGTCCTGCACTCGCTTCTGAAATACATTCCGTTTGACAACTGCAAGTAAAATAAACAATTTTTTTGATTAAAAAAGGACAGCTAGACAGAAAAATCAGTTTTAGTGGAAGACATAGGCTAAAACAATGAATGTTTTCCAAGACGAATTTAAATGGCTAGACTTCAGGGTTAAGAATGTGAGTAAGCATGTTGGTTTGAAACGTGGATTTGATAATAACTATTCTCAAACCCCAGTAGATTTCTATGTGACATTCACTCTTTGGGTCAGTGAATCAATCTGAATAATCTGTTTCAAATCATTTGAACCCAGGTTCCCTATTATGACCACTATTGAAAAAAATTCTATTTAACGCTAGAATGATTCCATCCCGGGTTGACCAAAAATGCTTGTCCTACAATTTCCATATATGAAAAAAAGCTTATCCTACACTTTCCTACAGCTTCATAGACTCAGAAAATTCTTTAAAAAAAACTCTAGGATAAACATTTTTTCATAAATGAAAAGTTTAGGATAAGCATTTTTTCATAAACCAAAAAATTTATTTTTTCTGAATTTTACTTCTCAACATTTTCAGGGATGAGTTCATGACCGAACACAACAGAACATCCATGGTGTACTCAACACTAGTGTTTCCAAAAGGTTGATCGGCTGTCATTGACAATGCATTGCAAACAATGTGATTAAGAGGGCTTCCTTCACAAATGATAAAATGAAAGCATCAAACTTTTAATTTTTGGCAAAATTTTTCAGAGATACCTTTTTCTTCTAAATTGAATTTTCAACTTATCAAACATCGATCAAGTCATATATAAACATGCCATACAACAAAAAACAGGAGCTGTTAGCCTGTTTAAAAAAAATTATCCGGAGAAACGGAAAAAAAAACCAATTTTTGTACATCGTGGACTACGTTATGCAGACAAAAAATTTATAAAGTTTTTTGGAAAATGTTTTTTTGAGTACAAAATTCGATTTGAGGTTGAAAAAAATACGAAAAAACTTTTGGGTCAATTTCAATTTTACTTTTTTAAAAATTGTATGAAAATTGTATGATCAGCATTTTTCCATACATTTGATGCAGGCAATTGTATGATAAGCATTTTCGGTGTGGGGAAATGTAAGATAAGCAATTTCGGTGCATGGAGGTCAACCCGGGATAATAGATTTCTATAACAAAGAAAAAAATGTAAATATCAACGAAAACAACCATTTTGATATGAAGAGAATTGTTTGAAAATTGTTGTTTCACATAAAGTTACAACAATGAAACAAAGATTCTTGGATAATGGTAGTCTTTGCCTATGATTTTTTCAATGTCCAGGAGACGAGTATTTTGACGAATGAGTTTCAATTGTTTGTGGGCGTTGTGGGCAACCTAATATTTTCGGAACTATCTTAACGGTTCACAATTTGAGTTTTTCGGGGACTTGAAAAGTTCTCTTATCCATTTTAAACTCTATTTATGGAAAAAGAACATTGTGAGTTAGGACCGATGTGGTTAACTCATAGAGTATTTTCGGATAGGGTACACCGTCTGCTCGTCACGCTATCTTATTTTCGGCCGGATAGATTCGTGCAACTTCTTAGTCTAATACCGATCCTAATCTTACTCTTATACTATCTAGTCTCAGGGTATTTAACTAGTCTCTGCTAGGCTCAATAGATCTAGGGTATACTGGTTTATTGCGGCTGCTGAAGTTCTCTTGGAGAGGCAACTAATTTCTAAGTTAAATTCTAATCTCTCTGGTGCTGAAATTACAAGTAATTTCAGCACTTACAAATAAGTGGGTTGTTAGTTAGATGGATCATGATTGGTTATTATTAAATACTTTACAGTGTAAAATATCTAATTTATCCAATCATAAAATATAGTTTGGATCAGGTTCCACCCATCCGGGTTTTACAGAGTTTTTTAGAATTATCTTTCTGCAATTCAAAGGATGGATGATGGACGCTGGTATTTGGCGAACATCGTACTAATAAATGTGAGTGCGAAGTCAATCGTACTCTAAATCCTTTGAGTTTGTGATTGTGGACGGCATATCGGTTTGTGGTTGGCCATTCTTTTTTAAGTGTAGTGGGGTCATTTTGTCTTTGAATGTTCGTCTTTGTTGTTGTGTGCTGATCTATATACTGCAAAGTATAGTTTACATTTTTTAAAATTTTTATTAGTTCAGTGTTTTAATTATGATTTTCGTTAGTTGTTTTCACAAAAGCATTTTGTTTTAGTTCGGTTATTTTGAAGAGTTACTCACCCTTGAGTACCTCTTATTAAAAATAGCAGTGTGGTCACAAAGCGTGGATGTAGCGCGGTGGGTTAGGCCGGCTATAGAGCATGCTCAGGACGTCCTCTCTGGTGGGTTAGGCCAGGAGTGGGACGTTGAGTACCTCTTATTAAAAATAGCAGTGTGGTCACAAAGCGTGGATGTAGCGCGGTGCGTTAGGCCGGCTATAGAGCATGCTCAGGACGTCCTCTCTGGTGGGTTAGGCCAGGAGTGCGGTTTCTGTGAGAGTTCCTGTTATGTGATAACGTTTTATGTTGGGTTTATGGTGGTTTTTCTTATGTTTCGTTGGTTGTGTCCTTTTTTTCAAAAATCGAATTGTTTTTGTTATGGGTTTGTCTTTCGACTTTTTTGTGTTTTATTATTTCTTTCTTAGACTTTATAATAGTCTTCAAAAGAATAAATTATCCAGTTTTAAACTGGGTTAATCCGGTTTGGGTACCGTTGGTTTTCTTTTCTTAGTCATGCTGTTATTCTGTGATTTGTGGTGTTTAGTAAGCTGCATTGGTTAGTTTTGTTTAGTATATAATTCCTTTCCAACCGGGTTAAAGGAAAGTTCAAAACTTGTTATCGTGTGTTAGAGTTGTTGAGTGTGAAAACTTGAAACTGAAATTGATTATTTAAACAATTCTTCGTGGGCGAGCTGTGCGAGTTTGGATAGAATTCTTGTGCGAGTGAATGAAAATATCAAAAGGTTAGTACTGCGTTTTCATTTTATTAATTTACTACAGAGAATTTTAATTTTACTGCTAGTTTTGGGGAGAATTTAAATTACAAATTTTCATTTTTTATGAAGTTTACTGCTTTTGGGGAAACAATTTATAAATTAATTTACTATATTTGGTATAAATTTTATCGGTTTATCTTGTGGAAAATATTAGTGAAGTGAAGAATTTTAACAAGTTTATTTTTATTTTGCTTTTTTGTTTCTTCAGATGATCCTGACATGAAGACCAAAGATCTAAATGAAACATGAGTAAAGAATGGTTAGTATTTATTTTAAATTTGATAGTGAAAAATATGTATAAATTATACTTACCTGTTAGTCGTCGGGGAAAAAACCGTGGGGGAAGATGTCGTGTATTATGTCGGAGTTTGTTAGTAATTTCGCTAGTATGCGAATGATGTTTTTAGTTTGAAGCAGTGGCCAAAGCAATTGAAGTGCTTTAATAGTTTTTAGTTCTTCAGTGCCAACTGCAAACTCATAAGGTGTGTTTTGAATGAGGTTATATAATTTGTGGTTGTATTTAGTGTTGTGGATGAATTCTAATATAGGGATTTCTATAGGTTGGATAAATTCATGTGGGATAAGGAAGGGTCTGGATTCTTCTGCGTTAAAGGTCTTCGTGATGGGACAAAATGTATACATTTGGGTTATGGGATCATAATTGCGGAGAATGCCGTGAACGTTAGTATCTTTGATGCAATATGTGAAATTTAGAAAAAATGGTGAAGTGTATTTAAAGTTAAGAAACTGAAAACGGTGGTGTGGTTGTCTTGATGGAGTGTGTAGATCAAAATGATTTTGTATGAAGCGATAATATGTATATGTGTGGGTTTGTTTAGTGCGTAACATAATGTCGTGTGAGCAGTGCAAACCGCGTTCATGTGGTGCAAGGAAGTGGAAGGTTAGTGAAAATAATTGAAATTTTTCTTTAAAACTTTCGTAAGCTTGCATGTCGGTTAGTGCTTCAGAAATGATGTGATCAAATTTTCCATCAAATATATTGAGTGTAAATACATATGGTGTTTTCATAAAAAAATTTTCTGTTAGTTGTGGGTTAGCGAAGCGATCATCATCTAAAAATTGGTCTTGGTTAGTTCGGATGATGTTATGATCGTAATATTCTAGCGTAAATTCGTTAGCTCGAGGTGCAGTGAATGTTTTTAGTGATTTCTTATATCCTATATAAGTAAATTGTCTATGTGTTAGTGGTGTGGTGAGTCGATACAGCATATCTTGATTTTTTTCTATATCGTTATGGGTATTTGATAATGGTAGGCAAAGGGGATTAGTAAAATGATAATATGATGTCCAATGAAGTGTAGGCATTAAAACATGTTCATCTACAAAACTACGTGTGTCGTTAGTGTCATGAGGGGTGTTTAAAGTATATTGTGGAAATGAAGGTAAGGTGATTGTTAGAAAATCTTTCGTGTTAGTGTGAAGTGGATGATTAATATATTCACGGGCTGTTCCTGGTTTAGTTGGAAATGGATGGTTTGGGAATTTTCTTTTAAAAGTGTGATAAGCTCTATTAGTGCTATTTGATGATTCGGTGGATGTGGATGATTGTGCTAATGATGCAGAAAAAGCTGAAGAGGGTGTAGGGGTAGGTGGGTTTGAGGATTCTATTGTGGAAGAAATCTGATTTATAGTGGGGGTGCTAGGGTGTAATAGTTGTTGTTGTAGGGTGATAAAATTATCGAGTTCTTGGGAGATTTGGGGAATATCTGGAGAATTGGATGATCGGTCTGAATGCGTGCTACCCTTGTTTGTCTACTTACTTGTGTGTGTATAGCGCATGTATTATAGATTCCTTTTAAAAGTGAAAAAAGAAATCCTATAAAGTTAAACATTGCGTATAAAATAGTTAATTTTTCTAAGATGTAATAGGGCTATCCTAGAAAATCAAGAATTTAATTTTTTAGTGTAACAAAGCTAAAAATATTTATAGATGAAATATCTTGTGGTCGGTATTTTTCACCGTTTAGATATATATAGTCTTTAATGTCCTTAAAATATCCGCTATAATCTTGTGTATAGATGTCTGCAAATCCTGCGGTTTCGGCAAGTTTGCGTAAGTTTTGGTCAATTGATTGTCTTTGTATAGTGTCCATTTGTGTTAATAATTCTTGGAATTGTTGTGTTCTAATGTGATGCTGGATATCGGATTTTGAATATATTCCAATTGATTGTAAGTCGATATTTGGGTTTCGAGCAATAGCTCTAATGCTTTCGGGTGAAAATTTTTTGAGTGATTGCATTAATGTGGGGTATGGGGTAAGAAGGTAATATTTATCTTCATCAGGGTTCAGTTGTACTACATTGTGGCTACTTTCTGATCCACATGGGACTGCGGTATCCCAGAAATATGTTCCTCTTGAAAGTGTGTCAACGAAATGTACTTTATTTTTATAAAAGTTAGGGATTCTTTTATAGCATCGTTTATCTTCAAAAACATATAGTGGTGATACTTTTTTGGTACAGGTATAAAACCATAAAATGTTTCCTTCGTAGTATAAAAAATTTGATCTATTTCCTGATAGTAAATATCCTGCGTAGGGTATTTTTAATACTGCTAGTGCAAGTGATTGTAGGATTTGTGTCTGTTCTAATTCGCATAGTTGGTGAAGTGTTTCTAATTCAGAGAGTGACATTTCCTGAAAAATTCGACTAATTGTGTAGTCTAGTTTCATATCTAAGTGAATATCATAGTGAATATTACCAAAATAAGAATTATTCATTAGTGATAGTTCTTGTAAGCGTGTGCTTCTAGTGTCATGTGGCTTTAGATGTCCACCAGGTTGACCATTACTTTTT
This sequence comes from Symsagittifera roscoffensis, assembly GCF_963678635.1. Classification (NCBI taxonomy): domain Eukaryota; kingdom Metazoa; phylum Xenacoelomorpha; order Acoela; family Convolutidae; genus Symsagittifera; species Symsagittifera roscoffensis. The sequence continues at coordinate 50,262,741 of NC_087065.1, forward strand.
TGAAAATTAACTGGTATATATGATGTTCCTTCGTTTAGAGGATGAACTGTGGTATAGGGGTCAATTTTTATTTTTCCAGTGGTCATGTCGAAACCTTTTCGTATTCAACTAATATTTCAGAATGTTGTGTTTTGTAAAGTGAGTTTCTGTATTTGCATGCAAGTTCTGTTTCTTTATATATTTGAAAACGTGTCAATTTATTTTCTATATTGTGGATGTTTCTAAAATCAGTATTTTGTTTTCGTGATGGGTTTACTTGTTCATATGGAATTGATTGTATGAAATATTTCTCGTGAAATTTTATCATTCGGGCGTGTATTTTTGCTACTTGAAATGTTGTACATGTATCTTCGGGAAACCAAACAATTGTTGCTTGTGTTCGTGTTGTAGGGTCACAATAGCCTTGATCGTTTTTACAAGGTAATCTAATTCCTTGATAGATCATTGTGTTGTCAGATAAATCTCGTGTGAGTTGTATTTTTTCGAGTTGTATTTTCCAATCAAAAAACATTATTTCTTGATATCCTCTATTTTTTGTGTCTGCTTTGCAGTTTGATGGGTTATTTATACCAATGTGTGGTATCCAGTGCTTATCGTGTATGTCATAAGTTAATCTTCCGTGTGCGCCGTTGTATGGGTATTTTTCATCTAGTTTTATACATCCTTGATATCTTTCAAGTTCTGCTTGATGTACAGAATCTGCAAAAACTTGGAAATATACTAATTTTCTGTCGGTGTTTTTATTTCTTGTAATATTTAGTCTGAGTAACTCGTTTTTACAATCATCGGGATTGAGATGTAAAAGTCGTTCGGTATTACTTTGGTAGAATGATTCGTGGTCAAGTCGGTTTTTATTTCCGTTTGATACTTGTGAACAATGTACTTTCTTTTCGGAAAATGTTGCTGTGAATTTATATCCTATAACTGTTGTTGCTCGGGCTTTTGAATAGAGTGTCGCTATTACATTTGTAGTTTCTATAGCTTGTCGTTCTGTTTCGCATTGTGATACTTGATTTATTGCATATTTGTGTAGCGTTTTTTGTTCATTTTCTTCACAATCGTAATGTGTTACTTATAAGTCTTGGGGTCCTGTGCGGGGAGAAGGATTTATGTTCTGATCGGAAATTACAAGAAAAAAGAGTTGGAGAAAAGTTAATATTTTTAGAATATACATGTGTATGATAATCCTGAGTATGGGTTATAAAATGTGATGTAACCAATTGTCTTTTTGGTATATCTGTCGTATTTATATATTACTTCAGTTGTTATAAATTGTGGTGGTAGTGATTGAGCTGTTATATTTGGTGGGTTTATTGGGTAAGGATGTTGAGCAATGTTGTTTAGTTTAACCGTGATTTCAAATTTTAATTGTAGTCTATTTTGATGGAGTATTTGGATGTTATGATCACGAATGTCTTCGTGGATATCTTGTCTATATTGTTATCTATTAAGTGCCCAGTTGTGGAGTCGGTTACTTTCTGGATGCTGTCCAAATAATGGTGGGGGTGCTGGGAATGTATTCTAGTCTAATCTTAGAGGGATATTTGTTGATGATTGTTGATGATCATTTATTAAATTTGGTTCACCTTGTGTGAATGATTGTGTTGTCCAATATGGTAGTCGTGATGTTTGGTTTGGGTGGTTAAAGTGATTTTCACGTATTTGTTCAGATGTTGGTGTTGAACCTAAGTAATCTGAGGGTAGACTTGAGGTGCTACGTTGTGAAAGAAGCGTAGGGGTTTCTGGTAATATACCAATTGGGTTTTCCGGAGTACTTTGTGATGGGGATTGGGGTATATCAAAATGAACTCGGGGGGTTTGAAAATTTCTGTTTCGTCGTGGATGGATAATTTGTCTTTTGATTTCAACTATATTTTGATTTTGACTAAGATTTCGTATTCTACTTAATTCTTGTGGTAGTGTTGGGTACAAGTTATATGTTGGTTCACTTAGAGGTGCTTGTCGCTGAACTGTTTCTAGTGGTTCAGATAAGCGAGCGTGTCGTTCTTCAAAAGTATATGGGTTATCTTGGAAAGAAATTCGTGTAGATGTTTGGGGGTTTTGGGTAGTTGTAGGTGTTGTTGGGTTTTCTTGGGATGATGTCGGTGAAGACTGACTGTGTGATTGTTGGTTAGCAATTTTTGAGGGTTTTTTATTGATATCTTTTAGTGAAAAAAATTATGTTTATTGTAGTATTCTTCTAGAAAAAGAATTAAAAAGATTGTTGCTAAGGCGAATGTTATGACTGCCTTCTTTATACATTTGCATATTGTCAAGATGAGGGATGATAAAATTGTTATAAAAATTACAAATAGTAAAAAAAATTTCTGTTCCACTAAAAATGGTTCGTATCATTTAGATAAACTTTGTGTCTCGTACCTGTGAATATGGTCAATGGCTTTTGAAAGTTGGAGGTATAGTTCAAATATGGAATAGAAAATTTAAAAAATATTGCAAAAAATGATTAGGATTATTACAAAAGCTTCAAAGGTATCAAAAAGAAATATGAATAAAGGTTTAAATATTGTTAAAAAGTTTATGTAAATGTTGAGTATTATGTTGACTGATCGAGTGAAGAGCATTTAAGAAATGGCTTCTTGATCGAATATTTTTTGTTGTTTGGGGCAATTTTCAAGTGTGGTCGAATTATTTATTGGTTTTTTGACAAGTGGGTTGAGTTTTGTGAAAAATTGTTGGGGCGAATTTTATGCGTTCGGGAGGTTTTCTTTTACTTTATTTTTATTTGTCAAGTGATCTGGGGTATTTTTGAGATTTTTATATTTTAGGCTAGTTTAATATGGTCGTTCTTTTATTTTAGGCTAATTTAACATTTTTGTATGGGGGGTTTTTGATGTCTGAGTTGGGGAAATATTGTTGATCTTTGCGTTATTAGATAAGGGAGGGTTATGATATTATGGTGATATTTATTCAAGTTGTCAAATTGGAGTGGTTTGCTTATTTTTGACCTGGAGGTCGTAAAGTTATAGTTATAGATATGCCTGGAGTTTAATATCTTTCGTCTAATTGGTTTGTGTTAGAGTTATAGAAGGTGACGGATTGAATGAATCTTATTGGCTAATTTTGAACTAGACTCGCTGCGTGTTTGTCAGCATGTTTTTTTGAAAAATGAAAGTTTAAAATGTTTCAGAGGTGCAATGATTATTTATTGTAAAATTAAAGTTGTTTTTGGAATTCAACTTTCTTTAATATTTTAGATTGTGGAATGAATGTTTTGTAGTTTTTGCGTGGTTGATTTCTAAGTCGTGATGACTCTCTAAGTTCTGATTTCTCTAATTGTTCTTGGAGTATAATTTTTTCTGTCATTTTTCTATTTTTTCTTTCTTTTTGAGGTATACTTTGATCTAGCTTTTTTGTATTGTTTTTCGTTGTAGTTGATTTTCTATTTTGTTTTTCGAGGTGAATGTCATGTTGTTCTTTTGTTTCATTTTCCGTATGTGGGTTATTTTGAATAACTTGTAAACCTGTGAAAGAATATAACTGAGTTAGTTCGCGTAGTGCGTATTCTTTTGGGTAATAAGGTAATAAATTGTTTCGATGTTGAACAATTTCTTTTTGGTCTGAGTCGGTGATTTTATATGTTACGTCAGTGGGTTTGGCAATTATTTGGTATGGTCCTTTACAAAGGGGTTGTAATTTTTTAAAAATTCCTTTTTGAGTGTTAAAATTAGGTATTAAAACAAATGTTCCAATTTTCAAATCAGAGGCTGGTGTAAAGCGTGAATTGATTTGTGTATTAATGTTTTGCTTTGTAACAACTTTTTCGTTACTTTTTGGTAAATTTCATTGTGTTTTTTATCTCTATTTAAAATCCATTCGGTGTGTGTACCGGAGGCTAATTTAAGAATTTGTGGGTGATGAAAATGATCTTCATCATGTGTGTGTAAAGTTAGGTTATAACAAATTGAGTCTTTATTCGGTTGACAATGACTTTGTGCATTTTTATGAGAATTTGCTGTAAACATAATTGGTTTACGTGGCTTTTGATTAAAAACCATTTCATATGGTGACATTCCTAGAGTTGTCGTAATTTGTGAATTATATGCTAAGGGAAATAATTTTACATCTGCTGACCATTCGGTGTATCTTGTATCATTTCCATGGATGATACATCTAAGATATTCTTGTAGTGAACGGTTCATACCTTCGACTAAGCCGTTTGTCCAAGGTGCATGAGATGTACGTGGTTTGTGCTTAATGTTATATAAATGACATAATGTGATGATTTCATTTTTTATGAATTCTGTACCGTTGTCTGTAACTAAAATTTCGGGTAATCCGAACTTGGCTATCCAGTGTTCATAAAGTGTTGTGTAAGCGTAATAAGCGTTACAATGTGGTACTGGGTTAAGTGCTACATAATGTGTAAATGCGTCAACAATTACCATAATGTAGGAGTTTCCTTCAGATGATGGTGAAATTGGTCCTTTTGTATCGAATGAGATACGATGGTTAAAGTATAAACTTTGTCCTTTAAAATCTTGTTTTTGTGCTATTTGTTTTTGATTTGGATAAGGTTTATTTAGCTGACATACTATACAATCAATGCAAAGTACTTTTATCCAAATTGGTGCATTTGGGAAATAGAAATTTTGTATAAAATTTGAATATGTTTTTTCTGATCCAGAGTGTCTTTAATGTTTTGTGTATGTGAAATGTTAAAAGCTATAAGAATCATACTTAAAGGGAGACAGGGAACTGTAGATTCATTTAATTGGTATTCTAGAAGGTCTGTGTTTTCATTAATTGTTGTATTATTAAATTTTCGAAAATATCGGAGGAGTGTTATATTTCCTAAAATTGAGGTATCTGCTTTTACGGGTTTAGTTTTGTATTTGTGCCATGATTTTAGTTGTCTTATTATTGGGTCAAGATTTTGATATTATTTCAAGGTATTAATTGTAATTGTATCTGTTGGGGGGAGAAAAATGTTTTCAATTTCTAATTTAGATAAAGGAATTGTGTCAAGTGGGTCATGGAGGTCAAAAACTTGATTTATTGTGTATTTTGAATCATTTGTTTGTGGTCCTGATAAATTTATTTTATCAGTTAGATTTTCTTTTTCAATTAACGGAAAAAGGTCTTTTTTTATGCGAGTGTTGTTTTACTCTTTTTTGTTGGGTGTTATTTTTTATCCGTTGTAGTTTTTTTATCTGTGATGGTTCAATGTCAGTTTTTACTGCATATTTGCATTCTAGTCGGGGTGATGTTTCGTTTTCTGCAAAGTAAAATTTTATATTTTTGGGTATTTCAACTGTTGTTTTTCGTGTAAGTAATTCAGGTGGTGTATTTCGACTTAATGTATCTGGTAATGCAAGATTCTTTCCTGCTGTCCAAACTATATGTAGGTTTGGAAATTTCATTAGAATTAATTAAAATCTATAAACTCGGTGATTTGGGTTTGACTTTTGTGTAAAGAGAAAAATCATTGGTTTGTGATCTGTGAATGGAACTGTTGGATGTTTTGATCCAAGTATCAGAAATTCATATACTGTAAGTGTATAAATTATAGCTGTACATTCTCTCGTTAAAGTTGAGAGTCGTAGCTCTGCTTGAGTGAATAATCGAGAATTTGCTGATATAAGGTTCATTTTATTTGTACCATTGAGTGATTGTAATAATGCTGCGCCGATGCCAAAATTTGAAGCATCGCACATTGCATAGAATGGTTGATTTGGATCTGGAATTGTATTTGAAATTTGTTCAGTTAGAAGTTTTTAATTTCTTCAAATCGTGTTTGATGTTCTGTATTCCATTCAAAATTATTTTGTTGTCTGAGGATATTATAGAATGGTCTTAAATATAATTGCATTTTATAAACGTATTTGCTTAAAAAATTCAACATTCCAAGGAATTCTTGGATTTTCTTTTTGTTTGTTGGTGGTTGAAGTTTTTGAATAGCATCATTGCGTGATTTTAATGGAGTTATTGTCTTTCTTTCTATATTATCTCCAAAAAATTTAACTCGTGTTAAAAAGAAGTGTGACTTATCGGGGGCGGCCTTCAGATTTTCGTTCTGAAGTATTTTGTGATGGTGTTCTAAAACTGTAAACATTTCTTCTTTTGTCTGTGATTGCATAAAAACATCGTCTAAATAGGTGATTGCGTTTTTCTTGAGTATTAGTGGTCTAAAAATTTTGCTCATAAAAGCTGAAATTGCTGCTGGTCCTATGGATGTTCCATAGAATAGGCGGTTGAATTCATATTGTTGATTTCCAATAACAAATTTGTTAAACGTCGTGATTGTTCATCTAGTGGCATTTGATTGTATGCACTATTCATATCTGCGGTTGTAAAGTATTTTCCGTTTATTTTTGTCAAAATAACTTGTATTGGTTCAACAGGCCAATTGCATTTTGTTTTGTCTATTAGTGAATTAAGATAACTAGCGTCTAAAACTATTTTTAATGATTCTCCTTTTGCTAAGATGATAACTGGGTTAATAAATGTGTTACCTTTTGGTTTTTCTTCTTTGTTTACCGGTGAGATAATTTTGTATTGCTCTAAAGTATCGAGTAATCTGTTCACTTTATCGTGTAAATTAATTGGTTCTTTACTTGCTCTTTGTTTTTTGAAAACTGCGTCAGGTTTTAACGGGAGATGTAGTGATGAACTGATTTTGCCAACATCAAATTTGGATGTTGCATAGACTGATGAATATTTTATTAGCTGTTTGGCTAACTTATCAAATTCGTCTTGTGTTATTTGTGAATGTTGGAAGTTAAACATTGTTAAAAATTTCTGTTGATCGTCTGTATAGTTATTTATGTTGAATGTAGGTTTGAAATATGGGGTTTTTGTGAAATAATCTGTTTTTCTTTTTTCATTACTTATTATATTATTTATGGATAGTTCTTCGTGAAGAATTGTGGATAGATACATATCTAATATTTGGAGTATATTATTTACGCGGTATGCTTTTTCATGCATTGGTGATATTGTAGCGTTTGTTTCGCAATATCCTAAAAGTTCTAAGGGTAATGTTACTTGATACGGTGTATTGTTATATACATGTAATAAAATGATGTCTGAATTCGTATTTTTCAAATATTTTATGGATGAAATCGTGATTTTGAAAAACTTATGGATAGGTTTGAATTCAAAGTCTGACATAAAGAGTTGTTGTTTATTTTGATTCTTATCATATTGGTGAACTTGTTTTATTGAAAAGTTATATATGTTTCCTGATAGTGGTTTCAGGTGTTTCCGTTGTTGGTTATAAATTGGGTAAAATTTTGAAAAGAATGGTGGTTGTTTAATTAATCTTTGAAAAAATGTTAGAGCTGTATTTTTTGTTTTTGTGTACTTATCTTTGATTAGTATTTTACTATTCAAGATGTTGATTGTTGGTATATATTTAGAGATAAATGGTATTCCAATGATATTGTGTTTAATATCAGTGATATGAAATAATTGTTTAAATGGCTTGTTTAAATTTTATTTTGCTCCATTGTTCTTGTGGGGAGAAAAAATATTTGACCTTTTCCATAGTTTACTAATGTTGATCCTTGTGCTGTTGCTAGTTTACTGGAGGTTGCAAGAAGCGTTAATTTTGGGTGTAAGGTTTTGATTTCATTCCATGTGGGAATGTTAATTATGTTTGATTCTGCTCCTGAATCAATTAAAAAATCAATTTCAAGATCTGGTGGTTAAAATGCTTTGTTTCTTGGACTTTCTAAAAGAAATGGTATTGTCCAAATTTTTTGTTTGGGTTGTTCTTTTTGTACATTTTGGTAGATGTGATTTGTATTCAAGCATTTTGTTTTGTCATTTTCATTGGATTTATTTACAGTGTTAATTTCGTTAGTTTCTTGTGCCATTTGTGTAGTATGGATGGGTTCAATATAATAATTGTGGAGGAGTTCCAATTGATTTTCATATATATGTGATGAAAAAGGTTGTTCATATATAATAGGTTCGTAGTCGTTTTCGACTGCTATCATATTTATGGAGATAGTGTTTTCTGTATCACTTTCTGTTTCTGATGATCCACAGTTTATTTGACTTAGTTGTAGTTCGTTATTTCCTGTGTCGTCAATACCTGGGGGGTCTGATGTTGTTTCTTCATTTGATTGTACTTGATTAATATGTCTTTGATGTTTGGGTGTACTACTTCTGTAGCGATGTTTAGAATTATTATAATGGTTATTATTTCTATGTGGTGTTTGAGAATAATTTCCATATCGATTATTATGACTTGAATGTCGATTTTGTGAATTATTTTGTGATCTGTTTTGATAATTATCGTTTGATCTGTGATAGTTTGATCTGTTATATGAGTTATTTCTTGATCGATTGTTCGGGTAATTCTGATTTCGATTGTTCGAATAACTTCTATTTCGATTATTTGAATAGTTTCTATTTCTATTATATGATGAGTTTCGTGATTGATTGTTTGGATAGTATTTATTTCTTGTGTTTGGTTGGGAATTAGATCTAGAAACAAATTGTGTTGTATTTGAATTTGATCTGGAGTAGTTATTTCGACTATTTGGTCGATTATAATGATTTTGTGACGAATTCTGTGTATTTCTTCGTTCTGGTGATCTTCCTCTTTATGTTGAGTTATATGGTGATTGATTCCTTGTGTAATTAGTATTGTTCGGAAGTGGTTTTCCTGAACTGTTGTTGCTGTATACATTTTTGTTTGGTAGATTTTCATCTTTCTTCATATATTGATAGAATGATTTATTTGGTTCTTTATATTTTTGAGGTTTGTTTTGGTTATCCTGTTTTTTTTGTCTACATTCAGAAATTCTATGTCCGTATCGTCGGCAATAATTACACCATTTTTTGCATAAATATTTAGTATTTCAGTGATTTTTTCAACGAGGTCTGTATCTGATTCCTGTATGTTATTGATATTTGTGGTGTTTGTTTCGATTCGATTAACATATTGTAATTTCAGATTTTCTGTTTCTTCAAGTTTCATTGTGATTTCCGCTTGCTCTAGTTTGTCTACTAGTTTTTGAAAATCTAAATCGGGCTCTCGAATTGAGGAAGGATGGGATGCTCTCTTTTTTATTGCTATTTTCCTTAATTGAGGTGTTAAGGTCATCATTAAAATTTCTGTCATTTTTGTGTTTTTATATTCATGTGTATTTAACGAATATGCTTTTCGAACTAGTATTTCGATAAGTACTGCTAATTGTTTGATGGTTTCATTTGGTAATCTGCGAATTTCATTACATAAAACTCTTTGGTGTTGTTTATTTCTTTCGGAATCAAACATTTTTGAAAATTCTTGTGTAAATCTTTTCCAATTTGATTTTATTTCTATTGGCAATACTGAAAACCGTTTTTGGGCTGCGCCATCTAAGGTTGTTTGTATCAACGCTGTGCGTCGATGTATCCAATTTTGATGTAGTGGTGTATTAATTGGTTCAGGTCCTAAATTTTAAATTAATTTTGCTGTTACTGCATTTAAATAATCTTCTACGGAATATTCAGGGTCTGTTCCTGTGAATACCATTAGTGGTTTATTTGATGTTATTGATGATCCACTCATAAGGTATGGATTCATTGTCATTTGTAGTGATTCTGCGGCATTTGTCATTTGTGAAAAATTTGAAAGCTGATTTTTTGTTATTTCGTGTTGTTGAAGGTAATATGGGAGTGTTATTTCATTTTGGATTTGAGTTGGTTGATATGAGTGCATAATCATTGGATTTTGTGGTTGAATTGGTTGAAAAGATTGTGTATTAGTTAGATTTGGCATTTGTATTGGTTGTTGATTTCGTGTATCTGTTGGATGTGGAGAAAAAATTCTATGATATGTATATGGTTTTTGCACTCCTTGTCCGTGATATTCTTGAGTATATGGTGCAAAAATATCTGGTTGTAAATAATCATCATCATATGATAAGTAATCCGTATGATGAGGTGCTTTTTTATTTTTATTTTGTTGAAAGAATGGGTAATTTTCACTACGATCCTGTGGAGGATGTGAATTAGTTTGAAAATTTACTGAGTTGGTTGTTGTCATTGGGTTATCCCAATATCGAGATCTTACCTGATTATTATTTTTTTTTGTGGGGGATAGTTTGTTTTTGATGAATGTGCGTAATTATAATTGTGTTCTGCAAAAGAGTTTCTTGTGAATGTTCTTCGTGTTTTTGACGGTACTGTCATAGGTCTATATGTTTGATAATCCATTTGTGAATATTGTGGAGCAACCGAGGGTTTAACGGTTGATTGTAAGGTTACGTGTGCTAGTGAAGAGTGTGTATTTTTTGGTGTAGTTAAAATTGGACGTATTGGTGAAATGCTTTGTTGTGTAGTTGTTGTTGTTTGAACGATTTCTTCATTTATAAAGTGTGATGGTGTTTGAATATCTTGATGTGTAAGATTCTTAGTTCCATTAAGATTTTCATTGTGTATGACGGTTGAATTTAAACTGTTGTCTCGCGTATCAGGTAAAAATGTATTGTAGTTTAATGGTGTTGCATCAATGGTTAATGGTACTACTCTTACATAATCTCTTTGATAAGATATTGTACTTATTGCTTGACTTGAGAATGATTGTGGGATGTTTATAAATGCATGATGAGACCATTCGGGGTCCCAAACGTAGTCTGACTGTTCTGTGATGGCAGTATCATCGTTTGAATTTTGAGGTCTGAAATTTTTTCTTGCTTGTGAAATTAAATCTATATTATGTGTGAAATAATCTATTGTAAACCATGCCAAAATTTTTTGTAAGTCATGTTTTGTATGTTGTGAAACTTCGTCTTTAGTCAAATTTTCTTTAATTATATGTAGGAAAGTTGAAAATAGTGTGATTTCATGTCGTACCTTTGTATGTTTGGATGTCTCAGTTGGTGAGATATTTGGAATTTCTGTTTTTTCTAATATTGAAATATAACTATATATTATTGCAAAAACTTCAATAGTAAATATGGAGTTTGCTCTTTGTGAGTTATGATATTGTACGCTTTTAATACATTCTAAGAATACTTTTGAAAATTCTAAGTCAAGATCGTCTGTTTGAATTACATCTTTGCGGTGATTCGGATTTGGTGTGCTGAATTTTATGGTGTAGATTCCGTATTGTTGTGTTAAATTACATATATCTTTCAGATAATGTTCTATAATTTGTCTTTTGATTTTTACATCTGGGAATTCTGTTTTGTATGGGCTGATTCCGGGTTCAAACAAATTTAGGAGTAAATTCTTGCAAAAGTCATGCTGCCCTCTATTATCGGGTGCATCCACGAGGAAGGGCTAAATGTCGTCGTCATCTAGACTATCGTCACTTTGAGTGTGGCTGTGGCTCATTTTTTCGTTTAATGACTGTTAATATATAACTATCGATGTGTCTAATTGGTTGATTCCAATTATACAAGTGTACTGGTTTGTGTTTTTTGTTTTTTATTCTTCTTTTTCCTCTTTTTGATGAATTTGAAGTTGTTTCTGAGTCGGAAAAACATAATTGATCGTGAATGGGACAATTTTTATCAATTGATTCTTTTAATTTATAGAGTTCATCTAAATTGCTGGCTTCTGATTCTGAAAACTCGTTTCTATTTTTTGAAAATCTTTTTCGTGTGATTTGTCTTTGTTTGTTTATTATTTTTCTTTTTATTGTTAGTCGTTTTGTTCTAATATATCCAACTGTTTGTGTAAGAGGTGTGATTACAAGATCGTATTTTTTGTTATCTATTTCACAGTTGCGTAAAACGATTGTTTGTTTATTTCCTAGATTTTTGAATGACATAAGTTTTAGGATGAGGGATGCAAAAAGTTGTTAGATGATGTTTACTCTCTTAAACTGTTAGTCCTTACAATTTTTTGGTTAGCTTAACCTGGGTCTATTTGTTCAGGGTTGGAGAGAAAAGTATATCGTTTCCGAAGAATGATTTTTTACTTTCTCGTGGCTAGTATAAGCTAAGGTGTTAACTTACTTAATCTTACTTAGGGGTAGTGATTGTGTTCAAGGGTTGGAGAATAGTAAATCGATCCACAAGGTTCAGGTATAATTAGAACGCGAGTAGTTCGTTAGATACTATTTTAAACTTACTAAATCTAAGATTTATCCTGGGTCTGGTAAGAGGAGGGTTCAAGTGAAGGATGAATAACCGAAGTTCTTCACTGTTTATCCTACTTTGAATGGTTAGTTTTGTTGAAAAATTTCTATTAGTCTTGGGTTTTTTGGAAGGGTTGGATAGTGAATCGACGTTTGAGGTCGTTAGACACTTGCTAAGTGGGTGGAGGAGAACAAAATTGTTCTTTATGATCCAAGAATTGGCCTTGATGATCAAGTTTTAAATTTAGTGAAATAGAAAATTAATTAAGATCCAAGGATAAGCCTTGATGATCTGATTTTAAAATTAAGTGAATTTAAGTTTAAAATGGTTTAAATTTGTTTAAGAAAAAGATTTAGTTTTTTAATGATATTAGTGAGCTTATGATTGCTGTTATGTTTAGGTGATGAAGCTGGGACAACAGATGATTTTATGATTACTAACAATTTATTGTCATGCTACTAATTTTTGTTTTGATTTTCAATAAATATTTTCCAAACATGTTTTATATAATACTGCAGAATTTAGGAAAACGATCTGAGATCTTTTTATCAATCGTTATTGTATATTAATAATTTTGTTTAGCGCCTGAAATGATCATGAAGATTGACTTCAAGATTTTATGTTTGCAAATGAAAATCTAAATTCATTGCTAATAAAATTCTAAATATAAAAGTTTGTGTTGGCTTTTGCCGTACTATCATATAACTATATGGTAAGTTTCTACTTTGTCGTATGTCTTCTCTGGTTCGAGGTCTTCTTACGATTCCGGGTAGTTCTGTTATCGTTTGGAATATTGGCTCTGATCTATTGAGTCGTAGAGACATTTCGATTAAATTATCGTCGTATAACATTTTGAAAATGTTTTGTCTAAATTCTAATCTAGTTTTGGTTAATTCTAAGCTATTAAGGTCTTGTTCGAGACTTATGGTCGCACCAAATGAGTTAGGACCGATGCGGTTAACTCTTAGAGTAATTTCGGATAGGGTACACCGTCTGCTCGTCACGCTATCTTATTTTCGGCCGGATAGATTCGTGCAACTTCTTAGTCTAATACCGATCCTAATCTTACTCTTATACTATCTAGTCCCAGGGTGTTTAACTAGTCTCTGCTAGGCTCAATAGATCTAGGGTATACTGGTTTATTGCGGCTGCTGAAGTTCTCTTGGAGAGGCAACTAATTTCTAAGTTAAATTCAAATCTCTCTGGTGCTGAAATTACAAGTAATTTCAGCACTTACAAATAAGTGGGTTGTTAGTTAGATGGATCATGATTGGTTAATATTAAATACTTTACAGTGGTAAAGTATCTAATTTATCCAATCATAAAATATAGTTTGGATCAGGTTCCAATTGCACAGTGCATTAGCCCGTTAAGTCAATCGTCTACTTCGTTTTAGTTTCAAATATCATCACATCCCAAGAAAAGCGATGGGATTTATGGATTAATTCCAATGCTCCTTCCAAAAAAAATACAAAAAGCACATTTCGATACTAAATTCGTAAACGCAAAAATCGACAAGATCACTGAAAATTTTTTTCTAAAATACGGTAGTAAAGAGAAGAAAGAAGAGAAATGTAAAAGAAAGAATTGTATAACAAATTCTATTGGACGTAAACCCTGTTGATAAAATAAATACTCACTGAGCTAAAGCACATACAACCGTCAGTTGAAAGTATGTAAGGCTATTAATCGTCTAACAGTCGTTCTTCGCGAACAGTCTAAAGTACGTCAAAGACGCAAATCCAACTATAAGTTTTCACACACTTTCGCTGAAAGTTTTTTTAAAAAAGTATCTGCATCCCATCTGGTCTGACAAAACTCAATTTTACTTACTTTCCGCTATCAAAAAGGTCTTAACTCTACTTCATAGTAACAACTATATACAAATGAAACCCTGGGACAAAAAAGAATTAATTTCGTTTTAGGCAAATTCAGAATTGAAAAAATCTCTAATCTCGCAGTAAAAGAAAAAAGTGCAATCATTTTCATAAATGATGAATAAATGAACCTTATCACAAAATAGTAAAACAATTCAGACATTGAATTAAAACCACCTATTATGTCCAACCTTTTTTACCACGCGCTGCTCTAATAAAATAATCAATATATTGATGAAAATTGGCAAAGTCTTGAAAGAGGTGAAAACGCTGTGGAGTTGGGAAACTCATTGGAAAATTTCTGAGTATATATCACGACAATTTAGTGAGACCATCACATCAAGGATGGATTGCTGTTTATTAAACAAAAACAGAAATTACTCACATTCCTTTGGTTTTCTTTGATGGCCCTTCTCCACGAGACGCATCTGGTACAATTTGGAATGAAGGCACTGGCACAACACATCTTGGGGCCATATAAATGATGAGACTTTTACACAAATAAAGAGAGAACTTGCTCGGAATATACTAAAGAGGCTCGAAAACGCACGGTGATTTCGGGAGCCTAAAAAAATAGAAACCACCAGAATTTATGTCAAGACGATTTGGTGGGGCCATCACATCAGGTATAGATTGCTGTTACTTGCACACAAACTGGAAGCACTCGCAGCCTTTCGATTATACTTTCTTCACAAGACGCACTTTAGAAAAGTCGGAATGAAGGCACTGGCACAACACATCTGAGAACCACATCTTTTAAAAAAGTTTCACTCAACTATATAGAAACTCCAAGAAATTTCGGAAGCAAACGAAGAAACTGATGTATACTTTGAGGGTCCTTTGGAAAAATTGTGGAATGTAAACGAAATGATTCTTAGTGAAATTGAAAAAAATTGATGAAATTGAAGTTTCGACCAAGTAAGCTACGTGCATCGTCTCGTCAAGTTTCTACAATGAACTTATAGAAATGGCTGTTATAAAATTCAATGTACAATTTTTTTTACAATATTTAACATAAAATTTGGTTTCAAATTGTCATGTTAAAAATTAGCCATTTACAGTTGACCTCTAAAATCAGTAATTAAGTTAAAATGTAGCACGTTCGATTAAGACAACTACGTTTTTGAGTAAGTAACCAAATTATTTTGCGACTATTTTTTTCAGATTCAACTCTCTGCTTCTAAACTCACCATGCGTGTTCAAGCCCAGCTGCGTTTTCCTGATATGTATAGTCTCCAGTAACCACAGTTTTTGGTTGTTTGACCTATCTACAATTTCTAAACCAACATCTGCGCAATTTTTTGTGAAGTTGGAGGCCCAGTCACGAGTCGGTTTTCTTATGTTCCTCAAATTCTGTTGTAAAGTACCGAAAATTCTGCTCAACATAAGTGGCATTACATCCATTACAAAACAGTTTTTAAAATTCTCCTGACTTGAGCTCTTGAGAAACTGCTGAGAGCGAAAAACTGCTGAGAGACTGACTTTATTGATGATAAATAGCGATGGTAAACATAAATTTTCTGCGGGGAAAGTTACTTGAAATTGGTTAAACTCCGTATTTAGTTCTCAAAAAAAATAATTTTTGTGACCTCTATATTGAATCATCAGCATTGAGAGCTTAAATTTTTTGGTGATTAAACAAGGCGTCTGCTACCAGTTTTGAGAACCGATTTTCGAGAAGACTTGTCAGTGGTTGCGCCTTATTAGTTTCTTTAACTTCAAAAATTGCTCTAACTAAAAGTACTTCCAAGCCAAAATTTGATCGTTTTTGATAACAAAGGCAAATAACTCTCTTATTTTGCGATACAATTATGTTCAAATCCAGGAAAAGCGAAGTACGCTCCCGTCTAGATTAGTTTCTTCTACAGTAAACTGTAGATTTGAATGGAGAGAGTTGGTTCATCACCTGTAGTGCATCCTTCTCATTGTGTGTATCTCGACAACTACATCCACAAAATCAGACCCTCTCAGTTAGCGATGAGTATATTTCATCGGACAATTTTCCATAAATAGGATTGTACCAGTTTCGGCATAACTCGCATTAAACGCACATTGACTTGTATGTTACTTTCTTGCTGCGACATGGGCACGAACAATGTTTGTCCTTCATTGGATGTACTACCGCCGGTATTTCCTGCAAAAGCAAACTCACAATCTATCGGCCATTATTTCTCACGATCTCACGCGAGACCATCAATTTGAACATACCATGAATCATTACACTTGAAACGTACCTTGCTGGCCGCCTGAATCAAAAAACTTTGATCGCTCGTAAATTTTTGCCTTTCCGTAGGAGATTCCCGGCTGTAGAGCTTCTATAAAGGAGTTTCAAAAGCTTCCTCAAGGAAAACTGATTAATGTCGAAATACATTTATATACTTTCTACTATGCCCTAATTGGATCTCAAAAAACCCCAGAGCGAAAATAATGAACAATACGTCGTCATACTCCTCATACAATACGTTGTAGAGTCTCTTTTACTTTATTGCCTTCCTCATGGATTTCCCATAACAATGAGATTAGACTCTAAAACATATTTTATTCTGAACAAATTTAGAGACTTCTGCGAGAAGATCAAGAATTACATTTGGCGTACAGTAGGGGATGATTGGTCCAGGGGATTGGAGGGAACGGCTAATTTTCACTTCTGAAAAAAAAACTTGCAATATCATGAAGAGCCGCAACCGTCCTTAAACACTGCAATCGAAGTCATTTGGAATCTTAGATCTACAAAGCAACCATCAATCCATCAATTGGATGCACACATTTTATGAAACAGTTTTATAAGATCTCTCCACATTCCTCGGAAAACTCCAGTCTAACACTCAAAAAAATTAGATAAGTGAAGTCCGCCACATCGAGCACTAGAGCCCAAGAATGAGCGGAAAACGACCGAAACGAAAACCGTGACATCAACAAACCCAAGCGGGACGAGCAAAGCTAAAAAAGACACCCAACGAGCCTAGATCACCCCATCGAACCCATTCTGAAAAAAGAGTTGATTGGTTCAGAAAAACTGCTCACCAAAAGAAAGAAAATATTACTTCGTTCAACTTCCTTTCAAACTTAGTTAGTCATTTTACATAACAGTCGCTGTACAATCATATTTAGTATTAAGCATATGTGAATTTTGTTCCTATGAGGGCAATTTCCCTTACTCAGAGGGGTAGTTAAAAAGTTCCCTTTCAATCAGCTTGACCTTTCAGGGTGTGGTCCTTTCAACCATCTTGACTAATCTTAACTAAATTTCAGTTATCTTTCAGGTTTATTGATTATATGGGCTATTTTCATTCAACAATCCTCTTGCACCCAAATTAATGGTTTCAACAACAAAAACTCATTTTTGTGTGCAGTGGAGGATAATTGATCCAAGAGAGCGATGGAACGGTTTTTTTCTTTTTCGAAAAATATATCATTCGCAATACCATTCAACGAGCCAAAACCGTCCTCAAACGCTGCAATCGACAAGATCAATTGAAATATTAGATCTACAAAAACCGTCAATAGGATGCACACTCCTCAAAAAAAACCTTATTCTACCCCATCAATTCAATAAGAAAAGTTAAAGACAATCATGTCGAGCACTAGAGCACTGAGGTTGCAGGAAAACGACAGAGGTGAAGACGCTGACCTCAAGAAATCTCGATCGGACAAGCAACGCTAATAAAGAAATCGAACGGGATTAGATCACCTTACCGAATCCATTCTGAAAAAGAGGTGACTGGTTTAGAAAAAAACAATAACCAACTTTTTTTCAAATTTATGTATTCATTTTTACAAACCAGTCGTTTTGGCAAACATTTTTGGTATGAAGCAAATGTGAATTTAGTATCTAGTAGGGTAAATTCCCTTTTGCAAAAGGGATAAGTTAAGAGATCCCAGGGTGTTGATGTTTCGATCAGCTCGATAACAATCGGTTCTGTTTGAAGTTTATGAAAAAAAAATTCGAGTTTTTTTTTCCAAATTATTAGCTATATTGGCAATTTTCATTCAATAATTCGATCCTGCGCCCTAATTATCAATTTTTAGATTTACTTGTTGTACCGTGGATGATCATTCCTCTCAGAAAAACAAAAAACTGAAGTCATTTTCATAGAAGAAAGAAAAAACCGCAAAAAATTTCATGAAAAAAGGAAGAAAGCTCAAATCAACTTTTCAACAAATTAATACAAAGTTTCAAAAATTTAGTTAAACATACTATCTTTGCCATTATTATTTACCAAGCGCTGTTCTGATAAATTAATCAACTTGCTGATGAATATAAGCAGAATCTTGAAAGGGGTGAAACCTCTGTGGAGTTGGGAAAATTAGTGGAAAACTTCTGAGTTTATATCAAGACCTTTTAGTGAGACCATCACATCAGGATGGATTGCTGTTCGATGAACAAAAACAGGAATTACTCACAGTTCTTCGGTTTTTCTTTTATGGCCTTTCTCTACGAGAGGCATCTGGTAAAATTTGGAATGAAGGCACTGGAACAACACATCTGGGGACAACATCTATGATTTAAGTTTCAAACAATTTAAGCGTTTCCAAAAGTCACTGTGATTTTGAAAGCCTCAAACAAATAGAAACTACAAGAACTTACGGAAGCAAACGAGGAAAAAGATTTAGATTCCCAAGGTTTATTGGATAAATTATGGGACTTAAACCTGTACAATTTTACAAAAACTAGAAAATTTTGACAAAAAAACAATTGTAAACATTTTCACAACAAGGTGCATCATCAGTTTTATTACAATAAACTAAACTAAAGGACTTCTAGGCTAAAATATTCCAACAAGGAATCGTCTCAACTCTATAAACGAAATACCTTTAGAAGATGCATGTATATCAAAAGTTGGCCTAGGCTACTAAAGAGCGTTTCAGGTCTTATATAAATTAGCTTTACTGGATCAGGAGTTGGAAGCACGACAACCAAGATCCCAAGACTTTGACTCTAAAGAAGTACCAGTTGAAAGATTATAAAACAATAATTAATAAATCTAGAAACAGCTTGGGATGAATAGTCAATGTTGGTTCCTATTGTGGTTCGCTCAGAGGAGCGTGGCGATTGGCTCATATTAATAGTTCTGACAAAAATGCATGTCTTTCTTCAAGGTTATTTGGGTTTTCTACGTATGATGTACAAGTAGATGTTTGAGGCTGGTTTGATTGACTTGATACAAGTGTTGAGTAGAGGTTTTGGGATGGATTGGTAGATGGGGAATTTTTGATTTGGGTTTGATCAGCAGTTTTGATTTTTTTTCTAGAAATCTTTCGTTGAAATTGTTAAATTGAATATTTTATTAGACTGATTGCTAAAACAAATGCAATTATTGTTTTTTAGACATTTATGAAGGGAAAAAAATAAGGGAGGCTACTAAATTTTTTTTTGAAAATACAAAAAAATCAGGAGGTCTGTTAAGTAGATTTATTAACATTCAGAAAAACTTACTTATTATCGTACGTAGTTAATTTGTCGATGGTTTTGGAAAAGGAAGTATATTTCTGAAGTATAATATAAAAAACTACAAACTGTACACAAAAAATTATAAAAATGAATATTATGAATCCTAAATCATCGCTCGATAGAAAAATAAAAAAAGTTTTAAATGTTCGTAGAAATTGTATGAAACGAGAAAAACGATTTTGAAATGGGCATTTGAAAAGTGATCTGCTACCTGTACTATTTTTTAAATTTGTATTTTTTGAATGGGGTCTGGTTGCTTATTGATTTTTGACAAAAGAGTTGGGTATAAGGAGGTTTGGTGAAGATGAGTCCGGAGTTTTGGGTATAAAGTTGGTAATTTTTGTTTTTATTTATGAGGTGATCAGTGTCTATGTGAGGTAGAATTTTTAAGGCTGATTGAAATTAAGGATCTTTTTTTCAGCTGTTTACTTTTTTTCAGTGGAGTTTCGAAATCTAGTTTTGTTCAAAATTGTTGATTTTTGTATTGACTGAAAGGAAGGGTTGTAAGTTTTATTTGACCTTTAGTTAAGTTGTCAAGTATAAGAGTGTTGCGTATTTTTGATCTGAAGGTCTCTGAGTTAGGGTTATAGTTTAAGTTCAATTTGGAGTTATGATGGCTTAGGCTTAAAAATAGCAGTGTGTTGAATAAAAAGTGAGATGATTTAAATGATATAAATGATTGATTTTGGATGAAGATTTCTGAGAAACAGAAAAATTAATCTGAAGTGTATTGGTTTGAAAATAGCTAAAATACCAGTTTGTTGAATTGAGCTTATGTCTATGATGAATGTTAAGTATTCGAAGGTATATAATAAATGCATCAATCAAGGAAGACATTTGTTGAAATTTTACTTTGTGAAATAAATTATAAATTAATATAAATAAACATAAATTTAATTTTATTCTTGGTCGATTTTCAAGCCGGGATGATTGGCGTTGTCGTGATTTTTTTGTTTTGTGTTTTAAACCTTTGCTTTGTAATTTTTGAAGTGTTCTTTGTGTGGTGGTGGAATCTTTGTAATGTTTTTCCGATGTATTTTTTGTTATTTTATGTGGTAATAATTTTTGAATATCAGGTGTTTTAGAATCAATTTTTTCTTGAAGTGTATGTGTAGTCCATTAAATGAGTATAACTTAATAGCTCGCGAAGAGCGTATTCTTTGGGATAAAATAGTAAAAAGCTATTTTTGTGTTGTGTTATATCTTTTTTTAGTTTCGATCGATTTTATAGACATTACATTGTGGGTTTCTCTACAATTTGATATGATCCTTTCCTGATAGGTTGTAGTTACTTTGAAAGCCCTTTTTGTATTGTAAAATTTGGAATTAATATAAATGTTCCTATTCCTAATTCTGAAACTGATGAGAAACGAGCAATTATTAAAGAATGAATGTTTTGTCCTTCTTATAGTCATTGTGGATACCGGATAATATTTTTGAAATTTGTGGGTGATGAAAAAGATCTCCTTCATGAATATGGACTGGTAACTTATAACAAATTGAGCTTTTTTGTTGGGAATGATTTATTTTTTTTTGGGGTGTTTGCGGTAAACATATTTGGGCACGTGGTTTTCGGTTGAAAATTTTTTCATAAGGTGATAACCCAATTTATATTCTGATTTGAAAATTATATGCTAATAGAAAAAATTTAACGTCTGTTGAAGACTCAATGTATTTTTTATTTATCATCTCCGATTATTATACATTGGAGATATCGATGTGATGAACGGTTCAAGTCTTCAACTAGTCCATTGATTGACACCAATTGTTTTTGGTGTTTCTGATTGTGTACTTTTTTATCCATGATGAACATGGTATGGTTTTGAATCTGTTATTTCCTGTTAAATCGAATTGATAATGAATGTTTTGGCGTTCAAAATAAAGTGGAAAATGTTCTAGATGATTGATTAGGTTGTTATCAGAGTACATTTTGATTGCATATTTTCGCTTCAATTGTGGGGATATATCGATTTTTTTTGGCAAGAAAGAGTTTCTTTTTGTGGTTTTTCTAAGGTTGTTTTTCTAATTTATAATTCTGGTGGCGTGTTTCCACTAATTGTAGCTGCTATAGCAAGATTTTAATCTGCTCTCTAAAAGATATGCAAATTTGGATTAACTGAAAATTTTTTACTCTATGATTAGGGTTAGAGTTTGGTATGAAGAGAAAAATACTAGGTTTGTGATCTGTAAATGAAACTATTGGATGCTTTGATCCAAGGATTAAAAAAACAAATACTTTTAGTGTTTATATGTTTGCTCTGCATTCTCTCTTTAGTGTAGAGACTCGTAATTTTACTTGTGTGAAAAGTTTTGAATTTGCTAATCTTAAATTCGTTTTGTTTGTTCCTTGATGCGCACATTATATAAAATGATTGGTTTGGGTCTGAGAAAAATTTTAAAAATTTTTTCGCAAAAAAGTTTCCAATTTCGTCAAAAGTTTTTTATGTTGTAGTATCTATTATAAATTGTTTTGTTGACGTAATATGTGGCAAAAAAAGTTTACGATAGAGTTGCATCTAACAAAATGGTTTGCTTAAGAAGTTTTACTTTTCAAGAAATTCTTGTGTTTTCTTTTTACTAAATGGTGGTTGAACTTTCAAAATTGCGTCTATTCTTGATTTTTGATTTTTTGTCTTTCAAAAACATGTTCTGGGAATTTTACACGGTTCAGGAAAAAAATGTTATTTGTCAGGAGCTGCTTTCATATTTTCATTTAACAAAAAGTTATGGTATTCTAAACTTTGAACATTTCTTGTTTTGTCTGCAGTTGATTGGAGACATCATCTAAGTATGTGATTACATTCTTCGTAGGATAAGCGGTCAAATGGTTTGACTCACAAATGTAGAAAAAGTTGCTGGTCCTATTGAGATGCTATAGAAAAATCTATCAAATTCTGACTGTTGATTTTAATAACAAATTGCGTTAAACGGCGTGATTTTTCATCGAGGGGCATTTACTTATATGCGTGATTCATACTTGCTGTTGTATAGAACTGGCTATTCATTTTTGTGGGAATTTTCACTACTGCATTTTGGTTCATCAATTAGAAAATTTAAGTCTCTTGCGTCTAGTACTAATTTGAGCGAATCGCTTTTTGCTAGAATAATGACCCTGTCCATAAATTTAATTCCTTTTGGCGCTTAACTTTTTGTGAGAAAATTTCATTTTGTTCGAGAATATTTAGTAATCTGTTTATTTCGTCTTGAAGATGTATTGGAACTTCACTTACGCTTTGATTTTTAAACACTGCTTCGGGCTTGAGTGGAAGATTTAGTGGTGAATGTATTTTTTTGGCATTGAAATTTGATGTTGCATAGGCATTGGGGTATTTGAGTGATGAATCTGCTAGTTGTGTAAGTTCTTTTTGGTTTAATTGAGAAGTTTGGAAGTTGAACATTCTTAGAAAATAATGATATTTCATCAATTATTTTGAAAGTTGAAATTTGATCATAAAATAAGAGGTTTTTGTAAAGAAGAGTCAGCGTTTGGTTTTGTTTGTTTATGTTACTGTTGATTGAAAATTCTTTGCTTATAGTGTAGATTGAAAAAAACTCAAAAGTTTAAAAATAATTTCTACTCTGTATGCTTTTTCTTGAATATTGCATAATGTTGCAATCGTTTTGCAATATCCGAGTGATCCTAGAGGAATTTTGCTTGTATATGGAGACTTTTTGTGTGTATGTAGTGCGATTACGTTGGTATTTGTTTTCTATGCATATTTAATTGATGCGATTGCTACTCTAAAGAAATAATATAGCTGTTGTTTGTTTTGGTCTTTATTATTTTGTTAAACTTGATTGATCGAAAAAGTGTAGGCATGTAATTATTGTTTTCGATTTCGCGTTGTTGGTTATATACAGAATAGAATAGAGTTGTGTTTTAGGTCGTTGAAAAAGCGTTAAGTATGTCTTATTTGTTCGTGTGTGTTTCTCTTTAATTTGTAATCTAGTATTTAGCATACTAATTGTTGATATGCATTTAGTGATAAATGGTGTTCTCATTAGACTATGTTTAATATCTGTGATACAATTATTTGTTTGAATGATATTACTAGGAGTTTATTTTGTTCAATCATAATGTTGGTATAGGTGATACTCAAATTTTTACATAATTTGATGAGCTTGTGTCTTGTGATGTAGCTAAATTGGTAAGACTTTTGAAAAGTGAGAGTTTTGAGTGTAGTGTATGTACTTCATTCCATGTATTGAAAATAAAAACATTTGATGCTGCTCCTGAACCTACTAAAAAAAATTCACCGTCTGGTGGTTGAAATTTTTTGTTTGTGTTTCGGGTTTTCTAGAAGAAGTGGAATTGTCCATTTTTTGTCTTTGGTGTTGTTTTTTGAAATATATTTCATTCATATTTGCTTGATTGTCAACAATATATTGGGTATATATTGTTTCCACTCTTCGGTCAATGTTATAATAATTAAAATTGGGGAAATCATTTTGATACTGACCACGGTGAATTGGAGTTTAATCTGTGTGTTCTATTTTTAACTAATAATTTTCTATGTTCTACTAATAACTTTTGTGCTTTCGTTTTTAATTCCGTCATCTGTGTTTTTATAGTGTATATCATTAAGTTAGATTTCTGAATTTTCTGCGTTTTCTTTTCCTGGTGGATGTGGAGTTGGTTCAATTGTAGCTCGTACTCGATTTATCTGTTTTTGATGTTTAGGCATACTGCTTCTATACTTTTGATTTTGTCTATCTAAATTCGATGTGGTGGCTGAGAATAGTTTGTAATCTCTTTTGGTAGTTATTGTTCCAGGGCTATAATTATTTGTGTTTTCACGAGATCTGTTGTTGTAGTTCTGGTTATATAAATTGTTATTTGAGTAAATTCTGGATCATTGATTCGGATAGTTAATAGTTCCCATTGCAGTTGGCTGACGAGTATCCGGAACAATCATTTGAGTAATATCAATTACGGTTGATGGAATATGGTCAATTTGTATGAAAGTTGGAACTATTACTTTTATTTAAGGTATTTTCGTTGTCTTTAGTGTGGTCCTAATGAATTTGTATAGTACTCAAAAGACTGGTTGAAATGTATCATCTGGTTGATCCATGTCATTCCATTGATATTTTCGGTGTGAGAGTTTTTTGTTGATTTTGATGGAATTATTTTTCATAATTTGAATAATGTGATTGGTTTCTATTGAATTGTCTCTTAGGTGGATATTTTCTATTTTGTTGCAAAAATGAAGAGTTTTCAGTGCAATTTGTTTGAGTTTTTCTCTTATTCTTAAAAGTTTCAGATTGAATTTTTGGGTTTCTAGGTGTCTGCTGATTATAAATATGTTCTTGAAACTGGGAATACGTTGTAACGTGTGCTCGTGCTTTTGATTTGCTGATGTTGTTGCTTGTATAAATCATTATTATTTGCAAAGTATTCTCCAATTACCTTTTTTGGTTTGTTAAATCGACGTTTTTTTATAACTGGACAGTATATTTAATAATCTATTGTTTGTTTAACTGTTGATTGTAGAGTTGTTCGTGGAAATGGCGCATCATTCTTTTTCTGTGGTGTCGTGATTGTATAATGGATAGGTGAAACACTTTGTTGTGTTGTTGCAGGTATTTTTTCAAAATTTTCTTCCTTTATAAATGTGATGAAATTGGAACATCTTGTTTAGTTAGGTTAGTAGTTCTACTCCGAGTGTCCTGTGTTTTCATAAACCTTGATCTTAGACATTTTCTAAATGACCTACCATAAAACATTGTGCTGTAAATTAAGGGTGTGTTATCTGCTGTTACTCTTAAGTAGTCTTTATAATTTGAACTTTTTTCAGTTGCTGTACTGGGAATATCAGTTGGTATACTAAAAAGTAACTCGTGATACCATGCTGGGTCCAATGCATAATCTGTATCAGAGTTGTGTCTTTGTTATTTTGTGGTCGAAAGTTTTTTCGGGCTTGTGCCTAAATTTTGTTGAATGTAGTCTATTTTGAACCATGCTATTATTCGTTTCAGCTCGACTCTTATGATTCAAGAAATTTTCTAGTTCAGTTTGTTTTTTGCAGACTGAGTCTAAAAAACATGAAAAGATATTAACTTCTCTTCCTATTTTTCTGTGTCGAGATGTTTGTGGTGGGGATGCATAAAACATTTCAATTATATCTAATATTAAAATATAAATGTGAATAATGAAAAAATACATCGTTTGTGGTTATGGAGTTTGCTTTTTGGGAGTTCTGATTGTGAATATCTTTGATATATTCTCGAATTTTTTTTTGAAAAAAATAGTACGATATCATCTGTTTGTATTCGGTGTGGTGGTATTTGATTGTTTGGCTTTGGTGGCAACACCTCAATGGTGAAAATGCAATAAGGTTAGGTTATGTTGCTAAAATTGAACAAAATATTATTTTTTATATTTAAGATTTAACACTAAAGATGCAAAAGTAGCCTTGTTGATCTGGTTTTGTATGAATAAAATTAAGATTAAATAAATCAAAGATAGGCCTTCATAAGATTTAATTGAAAATTTAATGTTTTAAAAATGGTAAAAGGTCCAAGAATTGTCTTGATGATCTGATCTTGAATTTAATTTAATCATTTTAAAATGCTGTTACTTGTTTTAGGTGACGAAGAACAATAACAAGAAAAGTCTTCGAGAAGCACGGAACCATATGCTGTATTGAAAACTGATAGTAAATTTTTTCACTTACGAATTATTTTTAGTTGTTTAACATTCAATAAACTCTGATTTTCCTCTTATTTCACTCTTTTTTCACTCTGACAAAATTAGTGCAGATTTTAAGGTTTTGAGGTAGTTGGAAGTTTTGTCGTCCAATAGGTTTCCATTTATAATACAAATCGCGCATTGTATTTGAATATACGGTTTTATAATTAATTTCACAGCTCTCTTAAATGCAGTTCACGTTAAGAAAAAGAAAAATACTGCATAAATAGTCTTTTAGATGAATAATCGTTGAAATCTGCTGTTTTGCTCCATGATGCAGTGCTTTTTTTTACTTGATTTGATTAAATTTATTGAGACATGGAAATAAGCATATTGTTTTTTTTTTGATTTGGTTGATCCTTTTGTTGCGTTTTCTCATTTGTCTATTCTATAATTTTTTTTTCTAAATCTAAATTAGTATAGATCTGCTTGAGACTCGATTGGTCGCACCAGATGTGTTTAAGTCCGGGGTGGCTTTCTCATAGAGTAATCATGGATAAAGTGCACTGTCTGCTCGTCGTGCTATCTTATTTTCGGCCGGATAGATTAGTGCAACTTCTGAGTCTAATACCAATCCTAATCTTACTCGTATGCTTTCTAGCCTCAACGGATCTTGTATATACTGGTATTCATGCGACGTTAAAGGAGAGAAGGAGCAACTGTTTGCTAATTGAATTTTGTTTTTCTTTGGCTGAAATTACAAATAGTGTCAGCCTTACAAATTATTGTGAGCATTGGCCATGGACCAAGATTGATTAGCTCTAATTATTTATCAGTGATAGTTATCAAGAATGTTATTGAATTTATTAAATACTTGTTTTAAACTGGTTTCAATGAGCAAACTTCAAAGTTTATTCAGTAATTGAAAACTTAAAGCGAAAAACAATAACAAATGTTTTCTGCAAAAAAAAACTTCTTGTTTCATTTGGCCTTGTAGTACGTATTCATAACACAGCAAATTAGATTCATTGCTACAAATTTGGCTAAAATTGATGAAATGTTTTGATAGTTACTTCGTCTAGATTGGAGTCTGTGAAAAATGTGTTTCTTTTAAAAATATACAAAATCTGATTTTCGGCTGATCATTTTTTAAAATGATTTCTCTGTTTTGACCTGAGAAACATTACTAAGGTAGTCAAAATTTGAAAGAAAATGCAGAAGCTAATCCATAATTCTTTCCCCGGGGAGTGAGCGGAACAGAACAGGCATCGAAGAGATTCCTCGGCGAGTAACCGAATAGAAAATAAACAACCTTCAATTTAAAATAATGAATTACTACCAGAAAACGTTTTCCATATCTGTCAAGACTGGTATCAATTTTCAAATCATAAAAGGATTCTCGAGTTGAGAAAATCTATCAATATTCAAAATCTTAGGCTTGTGCAATTCGTCTTTTTTTTAAGTATCAAAAGTCTGTTCAGTAACAAAAAATAACGCCCCATATGGGCAAAATTAGATGTTTCACCGGATCATAGAGTAAATTCGAATTGAGTAAACCGTCTGTTTGTCATGCTATTTTTTTGAACCAATAGGTTTGTGCAACTTCTTAGTATAATACTTAATCTAGTCTCATTTTTTCTGGTCTCATTTGATCCATAGGATTACTTGGAGTGCGCGGTATTAACTGAATTCATTTTTTGTTCTTACAATGGTCTGATTTGTAAATCAGCCAAGGTATTCGGAGTGTATCCAGGGCTTTTTATGGAATCTAATTGGTAACAGCTAAAGTCACAAAAACATCACGAGGCCAAACTGTTCACTGGATAGGCGCAAAATTATGTGTCTGTATGTTCCTGGATTCCAAGGACAAATCTTTAAAAATGACCAAAAATGACTACATGCAGTAGCGTGCCGGGGGCGGGGGCAACTGCTTTTTTCTTAATTCTGGTTGCCAAATTTTTCTAAAGGGTCCCCATTTTGGTATAACTTAACGACATCTAATTTTGGCTGAACAATCTCACAGTTTTTCTTAAGGTGCTTTCGGCGCCAATATAACCAATTTTGAAGAGGGGCGCGCGCCGAAAAAGCGTATTTTTTGGCCTGTTTTTTTGAATAATTTGTCTGCGACGCAGAACAAAATTGTTACAGTGGAGGTCCTATAAGTATTTTAGGATTTCTTTTACAAAACTCCATGGATTCCGCGTACAAGTACCTGTAAAGTAATTTTCTCGGCACATTTGTTGTGCTGCGGTTTCTGCAACACGCGAATATAGCTAGTTGTTCTGGATTCCGCAACTGTAAGTGGACTCCACAAAATGTAAGTGGAATCCGCAAATGTGAGTGGAATGCTCGAAATTTTTCAGTGGAATCAGAATTTTGTTTGTTACTGAACTTACAAATTAACAAATAAAAGATAGAGCTGTAATTATTGTCTATAGCAATGCGGATTTTAAAGGCAAGGACTTGATTATTGTCAGCGGAATCCACGAACAAATCTATAAACATTTGTTAACTAAATCGGTGGATGTCACCTTTTAGTATTTTGGAAAACACCGAATAAGTTCAATACTTGGAGTTACTGGGCTAAGAGTGTGTGGAAATACAAGACACAGCATATCGCCGAATTAGGTCAGTACTGGGGATTGCGTCAATCCCAAATACTGATTCTGGAAGCATAACGCCGATGAAATTCAATAATTGTAGTCATTGGATTGAGAGTGTTTGGAAACACAACGCCTAGCATATCGCCGAAATAGGTCAGTATTTGGGATTGCATCAGTATTTGGGATGGAATCGATGTTGGTCAGTATTTGGGATCGGTAGGGGGATCGTTAGGTTTGGATTGCATTAGATCGTAGTAGGTTATTTTTTGGCATCGGTTGGGGGATTGTAAGCTTGGGATTGCATCAGTACTTGGGATTGAAGTTCAGATCTAAGTAGGTCAGTATTTGGGATCGAAGCTCAGCAGGTCAAAATTTGGGATCGAAGTTGAGATCGGGTTGAAGTTGGGTTGACAGTAATTGAGACCAAACGTTTGGTATTTCAACTGGCAGTTGATCAAAGTAGTAATTAAAATTGATTTTTTTTTGATGACAAGTAATTAAAAGAGAATTTTAAACACTATACTACACATATACGTAAATGTAAACAGAATCCGCAAACAAAATGCAGATTCCACTTACAATTTGCGGATTCCACTTACACGTTGCGGAATCCGCAACAGCTCAAATTAACTATACAATTGACTTATGACTTGTTTGTGGATTCCACAAACTGTTCTGGATTCCGCATGTACGGTTGCGGATTCCGCAAAATCGCCTATTTTCGGAGCAATTTTGAGCGGTACAGTGTTTTAGGTAGTTGGTTTTGGAATCCAAAACAGCGATGAAGATCAAAGAAAAGTAGTAAAGTTTCGGATTCGCGGACAAATCTGATTTTGGCCTGTGTGGAATCGGCTTACACTGCACAGAATGCACAGTTTGGCCTCGTATTGAAAGGGGCAGAAATCTATATGCCCGGGTTGACAAAAAATGGTTATCATACTCTTTCATACATTTTCATAGAGCAAAACTATATGAATGAAAACAGCAAGATAAGAAATTTATCCTTTTATGAATTGGTATGATAAGCTTTTTTCCATACTATGAAGTTGTATGACAAGCATTTTTTCCATACATGAAAAAAAATTTATTTCGAAATTTCGCATTTCAACCTTAACATTAGCCAAAGATTTCACCCAGAGTATAACTTGCAGTTATCACGCAGATAAATTGCATTTGGTGATTTAAGCCAAAAAAAAGTCAATTTTGACATTTATACCAAAAAGTTACTTTTTTAGTATATTTTTTCACATGGAAATATATACCAAAAAGTAACTTTTTGAATATGGCCAAATAATTTTGATGGTTGAGAAAAAGGCCTGTTTTTTTACAAATTTATTTTTATTTTAGTAAATGAAGCAAAAGATAATAATCGTGTTGACAAAAAAAAACAATTTCTTGCGATTTTTGGATTTTTCGGGTGAGAACTCATCCTGGACTTTGTTATAAACACAAAAATGTTAAATTTTGCATGCAAAACTTTTTTTCGTAAATCTTATATTTCAGCACAAAAGCAAGTTTGCAGCTAATAAAAGGATTAAAAAAATTTTTATCTAGACTTTTTTTTATGAAAAAATGCATATCATACAATTTTCATATTTGAAAACTTTATGATGAGCATTTTTCTGACCGAAATTAAAATTATCTTTTTGATTTTTAAAATGCCCTCATTCATAGATATACTTATTTAAATCTATTTAAAGTTATCCGGACAGATTTTTTGGTAATTTTTGAAAACTTTATTTTTTCTATGACAAAATGACTATTTTATAATATTCATACATGAAAATTGTATGCTAAGAATTTTTTTACAAAAAATTTTAAATCATTTTTAAGGACCAGACAGCTTCAAAAGAGGCAATTAGACCAAAAATAACCATTAAAAATTTTTAAAACACTTTTTTAAATTTTGTATGAACTTTCTATGATAAGCTTTTTTCCATAGACTTCATATATGAAACTGTATGATAAAAATTTTGCTTTTAAGGACGTCAACCCGGGTGAAACTGCAAATCGGTCGCACTCATTTGTATTACTAATAATTGTGAATTTGAGAATTGTTTGGGTTTGAAAACTTTGGTTTCGCAGATATGTGGTTTCTAAGTTGCATCTCTGTTTCGGATTGAACAAACTTGCTTATTTGCTGGAAGTCATTTGTTGTGGGCTCCGTAGTTTTTGTTATATTGATTAGCATAATTGTTTTATGGGTAATTTCAAGTGGCGAGATATATTTATGTGAATATAGACGCGGCCACCTAAGGGTTGGCTGGGCAACTACAAGAGCCGCAGCATTAGAATGATTCAGGAAAGCTGAGGAGAGGTGAAACATTTTTACGAAAGGGGCGTTTTATCAAGACGCAAACATTTTTATCAAGACGCAACAAAGGGGCTGGTCTCATTAGATCAAGCACTGAGAAGAGCAGTGCGACCAAAACCGGAGACTGTAGCCATCTCAAGCTTTGTGGAGGAGTGAAATATAGAAGCCTACCTCAATCCCCATGTTTCCTCTCTGCAGAAGCAAGTCGAAGCTATCGACCAAGGGTCGTAATGATAAAAGGGTCTAAAGTTCCGTCGCTTGGGATCAAACTCACCCCCGATGAACATTTCTACTAATTTGGCATGAATCTACAATCAGTGATTTCAGAGGGATGAGAGATGAGATGGATCTCGAACCACCTTTCGGACAAACGTTCTAACTGCAGGCGAGAACCAGATGTTCAATCAGTTGCATTCATTAGAAATGAAGGGAGGACAATTCGCAGCTGAGAAGACATTGGCTAGACCACGGCAGATTTTTTGGTGGCTGGTAATGAGCACGGATGTCGAGAAAAATCAAATGGTGTCTCAACCGCCCAAGTGGGTATGAAGGGGAAAACAATTTGTTTCGAGCCATGCTCTTTTCAATCCAGTAACCTGAATAAAAAGCTAGCAGTGGAATTTCTGGGCACGCTGATGATAGCTACCCGCACGAAAACCAAATTTTAGTGTCATTGGGGCTCGGCCAAAAGATACTTTAGACCTGTGTACTCAGGTTTGGAGCTTCTATTGTCCTTCGAACCGATCAGGAAAGAAGTTTGGCAGGAAGCTCACCCTGGAGATGGGCCAACTCTTAAGGCCAGACAACTCAGGAACATCATCGTATCATCCCTTTTGTCAGGTTGAACTTGACAAACGAGTGATATTGGATGGAGTGTCAAAATATTTGGCATATATTTTTACGTTCGCGGGAAGTATACTACTGAATTTTGTGTACAAAGCGACTATACTAGAGAGAGACAGGTGCAGCTCTATTCGGTTTGGTGCAGAGACAAAAAACCTGCGACGGAGAGTTGACGGAGTACAGCCATGTGAAAAATCTCGACGAGTATTTCCGGGACGTACATAGATAAGGGAGCTCCTGACAAGCCTCGCAGTCTATAGGGAAACCATTACATCAAGTCAATGTGGATACCTTTACGTTAGGTCCATTGATGGCTAAAGACTGAGAATGTACATGAACTAATATAGCACCACATGACACTCCCCTTCTGATAAATGAAATTTTTTTATGACTAAATTTTAGGGAAAATGAAGTGCTCGAGATGTTGACTGACAAAAATTTGACAAAAAATTATTGACGAAAACTACTGTTTGTTTGATTGCCTATGAACAATTATTTTGAACTATCAGTTTTCAATAACTAAACAATCACATTGCATAGTGATAATATTTGGATTTTATAACCGGGTGCTGGTCAGCCCTCTCCCTGGGCCCAAATTGAGTTTAAAGTTTTTCTCTTGTTATCGTTAGCTATCGCTTACTTTTCTTCTTTTTCCCCTTTTCGAGATGTGGTCAATCTTTACACTACGCATTTTCGTGACGGCCGTTTGCTTAGGTCTGCTATGGCGCGAAGCCATTTTGTCCTGACTGCTGTCCTCTTGACTGCTATGGGACACCAGGTGTGCCTTTTTAATCCTTAAGAAAAAGAAAATTACTGCATAAACAGTCTTTTAGATGAATAATCGTTGAAATCTGCTGTTTTGTTTCACGATGCAGAGCTTTATTTTTGACTTGATTTGATTAAAATTATTGCTTTCTCGATTTCGGATAGCCTTCGGTTTTTGCACTTTTCGCAGTTGCCCTTTCCATGTCCTGTGGGGTTGTTGGAGCCGAAAATTTCCTCGGGCTCTTTTTGGCTGTTTTCTTCGACTTCGCTGCAACTACCAATTTCCTAAGCACAACGGCGCTTTTTTACATTTTTGTAGGAGCACTTTCTGTTTTTACTTTTGGTTATATTAATGAATAGCTATTTAGGTTTTGCTCCCCATTCTGCTGATACAAAGTTCCTGAGGACCCTATTTCTTGCTTCAGAGTTCACCCTTGATTTTCCTATTTCTGGTTCGTTCTCCTGGTTGAGATTTGCTGGTCCGTGAGCGTGCTTGAGTGGCTTCCATATTTGAGGTTATAGGTCAAATAAGAGCGCACGCTCTGGTTTGTATAAGCAGGATGTAGCAGGTCTTCCACGTTCGGGTTGATGTCATGTAAGCAAGCATTTTTCGTTCGAATAACTCGTGACCAATTAGGATTTCGAAGAGATGGTTTTTGTTAGGTTACAAAGCACTGTGTTTGTTTAACCACCGTGATGCACCTGGAATGGCGAGATTCAACGTAGAGAAATGGCGAGATTCAATGCGCGACATTCAACGTAGAGATTCAACGTGTTTGAGAAAAGTAAGGCGCCGAGGGTTCTTTCGAACTTTTTCTCTAACGCATCCGGGTTTTTTAGTGCAAATATTAAGCCCGAGTTTGTGAGGCTACCAATAGTTAGCTCTACACACCCTGATGCTCAGTGATCTTTTACAAGCGACTTCATATTTTCTATGCCCTCCCGATTGCAAAATGATTTCACTTCGTAGGACATAAAATTAGTTCTCTATATGTACTAAATATCCTAAGATGCGATGAACATGGTCGTCTTGCCGTGATGGAACGCGTGAACTTGGAGGTATGACTCATAGGCATAACCATTTTTTGGTCCGTCCAAATAACGTTTTCTTTGAGGCAAGGATCCTTAAGTAATTGGGAATAAAAACGGTTCATAGCCTAAACTTTATCATTTAACTATAGATCTCTTGATTTAATTAACTCTCTGATGGTATTAAAAAGTGGGTCAGAAGCGTATTGGGACTCCACAAAATGTAGATTGAATAACTCAGGAAAGGATGTTAATTTTCTTACAATTCCAAATCCTCAAGGAACAATAGACATGTAAAGGTTGATAGGGTCCACTGGTGAAATTGATTCTCCTTTAACCGCATGCAGATGGTAACGATCAAATGGTAATTGTTCAAGTTCAAGGTTTTTGTTTCTTTTGTAGACGCCTCTTATGTTGAATATGTTAGTATTTCTTCTATTTCATTACTACCACTGTTCAAACTCGATCAGTTTTCTTGCAGTAATTTTTGTCAAAGTTTCCCTGTAATTTCTTTTCAAATGAGTAGTAGCACCGACTTAAATTGCGATCGTATTGCCTTTATGCAAATCTCTGGCTTGTGGTTGGTCAATTTCTGGTTGCATGATCTGACGCCCTCTGCTGGCGTATTACTCGACGAACATTCGTAAACTGTAATCCGATCGGTTGAATGGTTGTTGTTTCCAATTTTTGATCCCTTGGTTGTTTTAGGATTATTGAAACCGAGGGCAAGTCGCATTGAGTTAACTTCTGCGACTGTGAACGTATCATCATATGTACAGATTAGCGTGGCAGCGTTATTTGGATTTAGCGATAATTAATCCGCCACGCCAATTTGGGCCCCTGATTTGTGATCAACTTGAAAATCAAACTGAATTAGTCGATCCGACCATCGCGTTACACGACTAAACATGGTTCAGTTTGTTTTGTTCTCACTGTTTAAGAGTGCATTGAGATCTGTTATTAGATGCATGTTGATCTGTTATTACATGTTGATCTGAATATTGATCTTTTCTTACTAGGAATTTGTTGCCCAATAAATCATTTCAAAATATTTGTGCCCCCCATACCACGACCAGCATCTCCACTTTTGTTTAATATCTGCAATTTTGTTTAGTATTTTTTTCGGCTTCGTATAAATACCTCGAGGCAAGCGAGATAGGCCTCCAACCTTCCGGTTCTAATCGCTCCAAGACTGCCCCTTGTACGCTTTGGCTTGTGTCGCACACTCACTATTTTTAAGTCCTTGTGGATATGGAAGTGTCGGAGTTGTACAAAATTTGCGACTTGCTTTTTCAAGTTTTCGAATGCGCCTGACATTCAGCTGTCAAATATAATGTTTTTTTTACTCAAAGATGGTCGTAGGGGTGCGGAAATTTCTGCGAGTCGTCAAAACTTTATGTAGAATTTGGATCAAGACCATGAAAGATTTTAACTGCGACAATGTGCAGGGTGGTTTTAACGATTCAATAAATTTCAATTTGCACACCGAGATTGATTTTTTTGAGGTGTTTATTTTATGCCCCAACCATTCGCATTCTCTTTGAGCAAATCTGCGTTTCGTAGGTTTCAACGCCATAATTTTTTTCCATTTTTTCTTGATTTTCTTAACTCTTCTGATATTATCTATTTCGGTTACTTTGATAACCACCAAAAAATTGTCAATGAACGCATGCGCCTGCAGGAATTCGGAGACAATGCAGTCCATGGCTCGCTGGAACACTGCCGACATTGTTGTCAGCCCGTAGAACCCCGTTTTAAAGCGGTATAAACCTGTTGATTTCCCGCCTAATAGTGAAAAATTACACTGTACACTTATTTCTTCGTTTGGCAGGTAGTTGACTGTATGCATATTTTAAATCCGTAGTCGAACAAAAATTTCCCTTCCTTTTTTTTCTCGCTGTTCGTTTGTCCGACTATCTCCATTAATTCTTCTATATTTGTCATTTGGTGTTTCTTTTTAAGCACTTGTTTATTAGTTCTCTCGATTCAAGCGCTATTTTCACTGATCCAATCTTTTTCACTGTTCTTACAATTGACAATCAAAGAGTTGACCTGAACAACCTTCTAGTTTTTCGATATGGCCCTGCTTTAGTAGTTTGCTAATTTCGTTATCCTCTAAATCTTGCAACTTTATTAAACTCGTCGGCCTTTTTGTTTTTATTGGGGTCACTTTTTTGAAAAACTTTGCCTGCATTAATAGTTCCCGGCGAAGTAGACTTAAAGTTCGCTTGCTGAAATATTCTTGCCCAGAGTCCAGTGCAGCGTTTGTACGGACTCCCTCTGTGGCTCGTCGTTGATAAGCAAGACAGGAGCCTCCGATGTGTGCTGGATGAATTGCAGCCCGACGTGTGCTATCTATTCTCGCCCGATGATGAACGACCAATTTCTTCCGATGATCTTTTTCTTGCATCAGCTTTTCACCCATTGGATTCCAGAATCACCTTTAGTGTCTCACATGACTATAATGAATTGTTCCTGTAGTTCTTAAATGCGTTTGAGAGTGCATCTTCAAGTTCGATGCTCCGAGGATTCGTTTTAATTCTCTGAAGGTGAAAATGGGTATTGGAGACCCACTGTCTACCCAGACCCGACTTGCTCTCCTTTTATGCGAATCGGCAACTGTGTCACGGCGATCTTTAGTTCAGTATTTCTTTATGGCGAACAACCATCACCATATAATCTCCGAGCTATTGGAGTCCCATGAGCGCGCCACCGGTTCAATCGGATTTATCCACCCAAGAGAGCTTTCGTGCTGGGACGCAAGATCATCTGTGTCCCATGGATCACCAAGTCTTTGCCTATTGTGCTCCTGTATCTTTCACGTCCTCGCTGGTTACCGCACCTCCCCCTACAGGCACTTTTGTAGAGCCCTACTTGACGACAAAAACTACAGGTTACCCCCTTTGCTGGTCATCTTTCCTTATATTAGCGAGTGAAATTGGGTTGATCGCAGTTTTAGCATCTGTCGCTAGTTATAAACCCCCCTCGGTTCGCTTATTATGTGTCGCTGCCCCGCGGAAGATTGTTCCAGTATTCCCCTCTTTTTACTCCGAGTTTTTTGGTTTTGATATCAAGGGCTACCTCGGCTGGTCCTAGTGAGCTTGTGGTTCCCCATTGAATGTCGACATGTACGCTTTTGCGTAATGAACGCCATGTTCATAGGATAAGGCGACTTTTTGAACCACCTCCGGTGTGGTGTCATGGTAGATCGACAAAGCTCTTTTTGCACCTCGCAATTGTTCATGTACATGATGAACATATACCTCAAGATTCGCCCTTCTAACGCCTGGCAGTTGCATCGAGTAGCAAGTCTGCTTAGAAGTGAGTGAAACTGCTGTAGGTTTTTATTACTTTGTTGTTTCCGAGCAAGGTGTTGGAACGTTTCGTACATTTCATTTCTCTCCTCCTCGAACTCCGACTCGATCACGTGCAAAATCCTTGAGTAACCAGACGTTGTCTGATTCAAATGCGGCCACCTCCTAAGGAGCTCGTCCTGTATCTTCTCTCCTTGACACAGGTTTGGGATTGATAGCAACGTTTGCTCGCTTTCTAGTCGGTTTTTCCTGTCCACATCTGCCCGTAGGGCGCTGATTTGAGCTGTCGTAAGCGCTGCGTCGAAATGAAAAGAAAATTGAGTTTCAGCGAATGTTTTGCTACCATTCCCCACTGGAATCTTTTGAACCAGAAAACCCATAGCAACTGTGGTTCGTTGCAGTTCGGAGGCCAGAACCCAGTGATGCCAAATAGATTTTCCCCCCACATGGTACTGCTGACTGCGCTTTGTTGAAAACGTTGATTTTCAATGCAGTAAGTTTGGCCAATAACCAAATTACTCCTTAAAAAATTATCGAGAGAGGGATTTCAGAGGTCAACCGAAGGTGACCGACAGCGCCAAAGGCCGGTACCTGCCAGAATCAAGTTATGACAGATGATGACAAATTATGCCAGAATCAAATTATGGCCAAGGATGACAGATGATTGATGGCTAGAGATTGAGAACTTACATGAACTAATTTAGCATCATGGGACACTATGGACGCACTCTGTTTGGTTAAATTCTTCGTTTAACTTGGAGAACTTATGGGGGACGCGTAACGACGAGAAATGATCCTACGGAACTTAGTCATCATCGAGGATCAACTCCAAGCATTCGAAGAAGATTATTACGGAGAAATCGCTTAGTAGGTGAGCTACATGTAGCTGACCTACTAATCGATTTCTCCGTAATATTATCTACTCAGAAGGATCGAGGCACCTTTGCACAAATATGTTGGTAGAGACTTACAAAAGGACGGAGATCAAAGACAGCAGAGATAAAGAACCCACAATTTTCCCGCTCAAAAATGAAGACAGAATTCTATGGCATACTCTGAAGGAGAAGAATCGAAACTTACAGAAAAAAAAGTTCGGTGACAGCGAACAGTTTGTCACCGTTAGCATAAAAAATGCAGTTTTTAAAATATATTTTATTGGTCCATCTAGACAATTTTTCAATTTACCAGCTACCACTTAAAATCATTTTTCTTCGGAAACAATTCCATCTGTAAAAAAAATTGTAGCAATTACTTGTAGCTTAAAAAGTGATGGTCAAAACAAAACTAATCAGCGCTACTTAATTGTTTTCCTGCGCGAGGTTAAGCCACTCTTCTATAAAGCAAGGACAACAAAAACACCGACACGGTCATTTGATTTAAAATTTTACAAAATTGCGGACTTCGTCATAAAAGCCAATTCTTAACCCAGAACGTTTAGGAAAAAGAAAAATCTCTAAAACCGCCGCTATCCTTCGATAATGACGCATTAGTTTCTATTATTTATTACAAATAATTATGTTCTTGCGTAATTTGAAATATAATTTTCAGGCTGAAACTGTATGTTGAACAAAATTTAACCATGATACTTTGGCTCTTTTATTTCTAATTATGTTCTTGCGTAATTTGAAATTTAATTTTCAGGCTGAAACTGTATGTTGAACAAAATTAAACCATGATATTTTGGCTCTTTTAACTCTAATTATGTTCTTGCGTAATTTGAAATATAATTTTCAGGCTGAAACTTAATGTTGAACAAAATTTAACTATGATATGTTGGCTCTTTTAACTCTAATTATGTTCTTGCGTAACTTGAGATATAATTTTCAAGCTGAAACTGTATGTTGAACAAAATTAAACCATGATATTTTGGCTCTTTTAACTCTAATTATGTTCTTGCGTAATTTGAAATATGATTTTCAGGCTGAAACTGTATGTTGAACAAAATTCAACCTTGATATTTTGGCTCTTTTAACTCTAATTATGTTCTTGCGTAATTTGAAATATAATTTTCAGGCTGAAACTGTATGTTGAACAAAATTTAACCATGATATTTTGGCTCTTTCAACTCTAATTATGTTCTTGCGTAATTTGAAATATAATTTTCAGGCTGAAACTGTATGTTGAACAAAATTAAACTATGATATTTTGACTCTTTTAACTCTAATTATGTTCTTGCGTAATTTGAAATATAATTTTCAGGCTGAAACTGTATGTTGAACAAAATTAAACCATGATATTTTGGCTCTTTTAACTCCAATTATGTTCTTGCGTAATTTGAAATATTATTTTCAGGCTGAAACTGTATGTTGAACAAAATTAAACCATGATATTTTGGCTCTTTTAACTCTAATTATGTTCTTGCGTAATTTGAAATATAATTTTCAGGCTGAAACTGTATGTTGAACAAAATTTAACCATGATATTTTGGCTCTTTTAACTCTAATTATGTTCTTGCGTAATTTAAAATATAATTTTCAGGCTGAAACTGTATGTTGAACAAAATTTAACTATGATATTTTGGCTCTTTTAACTCTAATTATGTTCTTGCGTAATTTGAAATATGATTTTCAGGCTGAAACTGTATGTTGAACAAAATTCAACCTTGATATTTTGGCTCTTTTAACTCTAATTATGTTCTTGCGTAATTTGAAATATAATTTTCAGGCTGAAACTGTATGTTGAACAAAATTTAACCATGATATTTTGGCTCTTTCAACTCTAATTATGTTCTTGCGTAATTTGAAATATAATTTTCAGGCTGAAACTGTATGTTGAACAAAATTAAACTATGATATTTTGACTCTTTTAACTCTAATTATGTTCTTGCGTAATTTGAAATATAATTTTCAGGCTGAAACTGTATGTTGAACAAAATTAAACCATGATATTTTGGCTCTTTTAACTCCAATTATGTTCTTGCGTAATTTGAAATATTATTTTCAGGCTGAAACTGTATGTTGAACAAAATTAAACCATGATATTTTGGCTCTTTTAACTCTAATTATGTTCTTGCGTAATTTGAAATATAATTTTCAGGCTGAAACTGTATGTTGAACAAAATTTAACCATGATATTTTGGCTCTTTTAACTCTAATTATGTTCTTGCGTAATTTGAAATATAATTTTCAGGCTGAAACTGTATGTTGAACAAAATTTAACTATGATATTTTGGCTCTTTTAACTCTAATTATGTTCTTGCGTAATTTGAAATATAATTTTCAGGCTGAAACTGTATGTTGAACAAAATTAAACCATGATATTTTGACTCTTTTAACTCTAATTATGTTCTTGCGTAATTTGAAATATAATTTTCAGGCTGAAACTGTATGTTGAACAAAATTAAACTATGATATTTTGGCTCTTTTAACTCTAATTATGTTCTTGCGTAATTTGAAATATAAATTTCAGGCTGAAACTGTATGTTGAACAAAATTTAACCATGATATTTTGGCAATTTAACTCTAATTATGTTCTTGCGTAATTTGAAATATAATTTTCAGGCTGAAATTGTATGTTGAACAAAATTAAACCATGATATTTTGGCTCTTTTAACTCTAATTATGTTCTTGCGTAATTTGAAATATAATTTTCAGGCTGAAACTGTATGATGAACAAAATTTAACCATGATATTTTGGCTCTTTTAACTCTAATTATGTTCTTGCGTAATTTGAAATATAATTTTCAGGCTGAAACTGTATGTTGAACAAAATTAAACCATGATATTTTGACTCTTTTAACTCTAACTATGTTCTTGCGTATTTTGAAATATAATTTTCAGGCTGAAACTGTATGTTGAACAAAATTAAACCATGATATTTTGGCTCTTTTAACTCTAATTATGTTTTTGCGTAATTTGAAATTTAATTTTCAGGCTGAAACTGTATGTTGAACAAAATTAAACCATGATATTTTGGCTCTTTTAACTCTAATTATGTTCTTGCGTAATTTGAAATATAATTTTTAGGCTGAAACTGTATGTTGAACAAAATTTAACCATGATATTTTGGCTCTTTTAACTCTAATTATGTTCTTGCGTAATTTGAAATATAATTTTCAGGCTGAAACTTTATGTTGAACAAAATTAAACTATGATATTTTGGCTCTTTTAACTCTAATTATGTTCTTGCGTAATTTGAAATATAATTTTCAGGTTGAAACTGTATGTTGAACAAAATTTAATCATGATATTTTGGCTCTTTTAACTCTAATTATGTTCTTGCGTAATTTGAAATATAATTTTCAGGCTGAAACTGTATGTTGAACAAAATTAAACCATAATATTTTGGCTCTTTTAACTCTAATTATGTTCTTGCGTAACTTGAAATATAATTTTCAGGCTGAAACTGTATGTTGAACAAAATTTAACCATGATATTTTGCCTCTTTTAACTCTAATTATGTTCTTGCGTAATTTGAAATATAATTTTTAGGCTGAAACTGTATGTTGAACAAAATTAAACCATGATATTTTGGCTCTTTTAACTCTAATTATGTTCTTGCGTAATTTGAAATATAATTTTCAGGCTGAAACTGTATGTTGAACAAAATTAAACCATGATATTTTGGCTCTTTTAACTCTAATTATGTTCTTGCGTAATTTGAAATATAATTTTCAGGCTGAAATTGTATGTTGAACTAAATTTAATCATGATATTTTGGCTCTCTTAACTCTAATTATGATCTTGCGTAATTTGAAATCTAATTTTCAGGCTGAAACTGTATGTTGAACAAAGTTAAACCATAATATTTTGGCTCTTTTAACTCTAATTATGTTCTTGCGTAACTTGAAATATAATTTTCAGGCTGAAACTGTATGTTGAACAAAAATTAACCATGATATTTTGCCTCTTTTAACTCTAATTATGTTCTTGCGTAATTTGAAATATAATTTGCAGGCTGAAACTGTATGTTGAACAAAATTAAAAAATGATATTTTGGCTCTTTTAACTCTAATTATGTTCTTGCGTAAATTGAAATATAATTTTCAGGCTGAAACTATATGTTGAACAAAATTTATCCATGATATTTTGGCCCTTTTAACTCCAATTATGTTCTTGCGTAATTTGAAATATAATTTTTTCAGGCTGAAACTGTATATTTTCATACTTTTCATGATATTTTGGCTCTCTTAACTCTAATTATGATCTTGCGTAATTTTCATACTTTCATACTTTTCATGATATTTTGGCTCTCTTAACTCTAATTATGATCTTGCGTAATTTGAAATCTAATTTTCAGGCTGAAACTGTATGTTGAACAAAATTAAACCATAATATTTTGGCTCTTTTAACTCTAATTATGTTCTTGCGTAACTTGAAATATAATTTTCAGGCTGAAACTGTATGTTGAACAAAATTTAACCATGATA
Source organism: Symsagittifera roscoffensis (assembly GCF_963678635.1). Taxonomy (NCBI): domain Eukaryota; kingdom Metazoa; phylum Xenacoelomorpha; order Acoela; family Convolutidae; genus Symsagittifera; species Symsagittifera roscoffensis. The sequence continues at coordinate 50,304,981 of NC_087065.1, forward strand.
TTTTGCCTCTTTTAACTCTAATTATGTTCTTGCGTAATTTGAAATATAATTTGCAGGCTGAAACTGTATGTTGAACAAAATTAAACCATGATATTTTGGCTCTTTTAACTCTAATTATGTTCTTGCGTAAATTGAAATATAATTTTCAGGCTGAAACTATATGTTGAACAAAATTTATCCATGATATTTTGGCCCTTTTAACTCTAATTATGTTCTTGCGTAATTTGAAATATAATTTGCAGGCTGAAACTGTATGTTGAACAAAATTAAACCATGATATTTTGCCTCTTTTAACTCTAATTATGTTCTTGCGTAAATTGAAATATAATTTTCAGGCTGAAACTATATGTTGAACAAAATTTATCCATGATATTTTGGCCCTTTTAACTCTAATTATGTTCTTGCGTAATTTGAAATATAATTTGCAGGCTGAAACTGTATGTTGAACAAAATTTAACAATGATATTTTGGCTCTTTTAACTCTAATTATGTTCTTGCGTAAATTGAAATATAATTTTCAGGCTGAAACTGTATGTTGAACAAAATTTAACCATGATATTTTGGCTCTTTTAACTCTAATTATGTTCTTGCGTAATTTGAAATATAATTTTCAGGCTGAAACTGTATGTTGAATAAAATTTATCCATGATATTTTGGCCCTTTTAACTCCAATTATGTTCTTGCGTAATTTGAAATATAATTTTCAGGCTGAAACTGTATGTTGAACAAAATTTAACAATGATATTTTGGCTCTTTTAACTCTAATTATGTTCTTGCGTAATTTGAAATATAATTTTCAGGCTGAAACTATATGTTGAACAAAATTTATCCATGATATTTTGGCCCTTTTAACTCCAATTATGTTCTTGCGTAATTTGAAATATAATTTTCAGGCTGAAACTGTATGTTGAACAAAATTTATCCATGATATTTTGGCTCTTTTAACTCCAGTTATGTGGAACCTGATCTAAACTATATTTTATGATTGGATAAATTAAATGTTTTACCAATGTAAAGTATTTAATATTAACCAATCATGATCCATCTAACTAACAACCCACTTATTTGTAAGTGCTGAAGTTACTTGTAACTTCAGCACCAGAGAGATTTGAATTTAACTTAGAAATTAGTTGGACTCTCCCGAGCACTTCAGCAGCCGCAATAAACCAGTATACCCTAGATCTATTGAGCCTAGCAGAGACTAGTTAAACAACCTGAGACTAGATAGTATAAGAGTAAGATTAGGATCGGTATTAGACTAAGAAGTTGCACGAATCTATCCGGCCGAAAATAAGATAGCGTGACGAGCAGACGGTGTACCCTATCCGAAATTACTCTATGAGTTATACACTCCAGTCCTAACTCATCTGGTGCGACCAGTGAGGCTCGAACAAGACCTTACTAGATTAGAATTAACCAAAAATAGATTAGAAATTAGACAAAAACATTTACAAAATGTTATACGACAATAATTTAATTGAAATGTCTCTCCGACTCAATAGATCAGAGCCAATATTCCGAACCATAACAGAACTACCCGGAATTGGAAGAAGACCTCGAACCAAAGACGACATACGACAAAGTAGAAACTTGCCGTATAGTTATATGATAGTTCGGCAAAAGCCAGAACAAACTTTTATATTTCGAATACTACTTGCAATGAATTTAGATTTCCATTTGCAAACATAAAACCTTGAAGTTACTCTTCAAAATCATTTCAGGCGCTAAACAAAATTAATATTATACAATAACGATTGATAAAAAGATCTTAGATCGTTTTCCTAAAACTCTGCAGTATTATACAAAACATGTTTGAAAAATATTTATTGAAAAATAAAAATAAAAATTAGTAGCATGACAATAAATGGTTAGTAATCATAAATCATCCTGTTGTTCCAGCTTCATCATCTAAAACATAACAGCAATCATAAACCCACTAACATCATCAAAACACTAAATCTTTCCTTTACACACATTTAAAATTTTATTAAAACTTAAATTCACTTAATTTTAAAACCAGATCATCAAGGCTTATCCTTGGATCTTAAATCATTTTCTACTTAATTAAATTTTAAATTTGATCATCAAGGCTTATCCTTGGATCAAACAGAACAACTTGGTTCTCCCCCACCCACTTAATTAGTGTCTAACGACCTCAAACGTCGATTCACTACCCAACCCTTTCTAAAGACCCAAGACTAATAGAAATTTTTAAACAAAACTAATCATTCAAATTAGGATAAATAGTGAAGAACTTCGGTTATTCATCCTTCACTTGACCCCCCCTCTTACCAGACCCAGGATAAATCTTAGACTTAGTAAGTTTAAAATAGTATCTAACGAACTACTCGCGTTCTAATTATACCTGAACCTTGTGGATCGATTTACTATTCTCCAACCCTTGAACACAATCACTACCCCTAAGTAAGATTAAGTAAGTTAACACCTTAGCTTATACTAGTCACGAGAAAGTAAAAATCATTCTTCGGAATCGATATACTTTTCTCTCCAACCCTGAACAAATAGACCCAGGTTAAGCTAACCAAAAAATCGTAAGAACTAACAGTTTAGGAAAATAGAAATCATTTAACAACCTTTGCATCCGTCATTCTAAACCTTATGTCATTTAAAAACCTAGGAAATAAACAAACAATCGTTTTACACAATTGTGAAATAAATAACAAAAAATACGACCTTGTAATCACACCTCATACACAAACAGTTGGATACATTCGCACAAAACGACAAACACTAAAGAGGAAAATAATAACTAAACAAAGACAAATAACACGAAAAAGATTTTCAAAAAATCGAAACGCATTTTCAGAATCAGAAACCAACAGTTTAGACGAACTTTACAAACTAAAAGAATCAATAGATAAAAATTGCCCACTTCACCATCAACTATATTTTTCTGACTCAGAAACAACTTCAAATTCATCAAAAAGAGGAAAAAGAAGAATAAAAAAGCAGTATAAACACAAACCAGTACATTTATACAATTGGAATCAACCAATTCGACACATTAATAATTACATATTAACAGTCATCGAACGAAAAAATGAGCTCAACGCACACCCCAGGTGACGAAACCCCAGATGATGATGAAATCTTTCCTTTTATAGTAGATGCAGATACTGATAGAGGACAACACATATTTTGTCAAAATTTACTCGTAAATTTATTTGAACCCGGAATCAGTCCATGTAAAACAGAGTTCCCCGATGTAAAAATCAAAAGACAAATCATAGATCACTATCTAAAAGATATATGCAACATAACACAACAGTATGGAATCTACTCTATAGAATTCACTTCCCCAAACCATAATAATAGAACATATACTATTCAAACAGACGATCTTGATTTAGAATTTTCAAAAGTTTTTTCAGAATATATAAAAAGCATCCAATACCATAACTCACAAAGAGCAAACTCCATTTTCACCAATGAAGTTTTCGCAATAATATATAGTTATATTTCGATATTAGAAAACGAAATCCCAATAACAAATGTCTCACCGACAGAAACATCTAAACATTTAAGAGTACGACATGAAATCACACTACTCTCTAGTTATTTAAACATCATTAAAGAAAATTTCACGAAAGACGACGTTTCACAACATACCAAACACGATTTACAAAAAATTTTGGCATGGTTCATAATAGATTATTTCACACACAATATTGATTTAATTGCACAAGCAAGAAAAAATTTTAGACCCCAAAATTCGAACGATGATACCGCTATCACAGAACAATCAGATTATGTTTGGGACCCCGAATGGTCTCATCCCGCATTTATAAGCTTTCCACAATCAATCTCAAGTCAAGCAATAGGTACAATATCTTACATAAGAGATTATGTAAGAGTAATACCATTAACAATTGATGCAACACCATTAAACTATAATACATTTTTACCCGATACACAAAATAATAGTTTAAACTCTACAGTCATACACAACGAAAACCTCAATGGAACTAGGAATCTTACTCAACAAGATATCCAGACACCATCACACTTCATAAATGAAGAAATTGTACACACAACAACTACACAACAAAGTATTTCACCAATACGCCCAAATTTAACAACACCAAGAAATACAAATCCTTCACAAACACAGGTAACCTTACAATCAACCGTTAAACCTTCGGTTGCCCCTAAATATTCACATATGGATTACCAAACATACAGACCCATGACAATACCATTAAAAACACGCAAAACATTCACTAGAAACAACTTTGCAGACCATAATTATAATTATACACATACATCAAAAACAAATTATCAACCACAAAGGAATTTTAATCAATATACAAAACCTCGAAACTGGGATAACCCAACGGCCCAATATAATTCCAAAAATTTTCAACCAAATCCTCCACAGGATCGCAGTGAAAATTACCCATTTTTTCAACAAAATAAAAATAAAAAACAAACATCTTATCAAATGGATTATTTATCCTCAGATGATGATTTCTTACAACCAGATATATTTGCACAAAATACTCAAGAATATCGTAGACAAGGAATACAGAAAACATGTACAAACCATAGAAATTTTTCTCCACAAACAATAGATGCACAACATCAACAACCAATCCAACAACAAAATCCAATTAATACACAATCTTTTCAACCAATTCAACAACAAAATCCAATGACTGCACACTCGTATCAACCATCACAAATGCAAAATGAAATACCACTCCCATATTATCTCCAACAACATGAAATAACAAGAAACCAACTTTCAAATTTTTCTCAAATGCCAAATGCAGCAGAATCATTACAAATGACAATGAATCCATACCTTATGGGTGGATCATCAATAACATCAAACAAACCCTTAATGGTTTTCACAGGAACAGACCCTGAATACTCTGTAGAAGATTATTTAAATGCAGTAACAGCAAATTTGATTTTAAATATAGGACCTGAACCAATTAATACGCCACTACATCAAAACTGGATACATCGACGCACAGCGTTAATACAAACAACCTTAGATGGCGCAGCCCAAAAATGGTTTTCAGTACTACCTCTAGAAATAAAATCAAACTGGAAAAGATTTACACAAGAATTTTCAAAAATGTTTGACTCCGAAAGAAACAAACAACAACAAAGAGTTTTATGTAATGAAATTCGCAGATTACCAAACGAAACCATCAAGCAAATAGCAGTACGAATCGAAACACTAGTTCGAAAAGCATATTCATTAAATACACATGACTATAAAAACACAAAGATGACAGAAATCTTAATGATGACCTTAACACCACAATTAAGGAAAATAGCAATAAAAAAGAGAGCATCTCATCCTTCTTCAATTCGAGAACCCGATTTAGATTTTCGAAAACTAGTAGACAAATTAGAACAAGCAGAAATCACGATGAAACTAGAAGAAACGGAAAATCTGAAATTACAATACGTTAACAGAATTGAAACGACTCCCACTAATATTAATAATATACAGGAATCAGAAACAGACCTCGTTGAAAAAATCACTGAAATACTCAATATTTACGAAAAGAACCCGAACTTTAAAGGCAAACCATCTTTCAAAAAATGGTGTAATTATTGCCGACGATACGGACATAGTATTTCCGAATGTAGACAAAAACAGCAAGATAGTCAAAATAAACCTCAAAAATACAAAGAACCAAATAAATCATTCTATCAATATATGAAAAAAGATCAAAATCTACCAAACAAAAATGTATACAGCAACAACAGTTCAGGAAAGCCACTTCCGAACAATACAAGTTATACAAGAAATCAATCCCCATATAACTCAAGTTATAGAGGAAGATCACCAGAACGAAGAAACACGAACAATTCATCACAAAATCACTACAATAGACCAAATAGTCGAAATAACTACTCCAGATCAAATTCAAATACACAACGATTTGTTTCTAGATCTAATTCCCAACCAAGAAATAACTACTATCCAAACAACCAATCACGAAATTCATCATACAATAGGAATAGAAACTACTCCTATAATCGAAATAGAAGTTATTCAAACAACCGAAACCAGAATTACCCGAACAATCAATCAAGGAATAACTCATATAATAGATCGAACTATAACAGACAAAACAATAATTACCAAAACAGATCGCGAAATAATTCACAAAATCGACACTCAAGTTATAATAATCGTTATAGAAATTATTCCCAATCACCACACCGGAATAATAATCACTATAATAACTCTAATAATCGTCATAGAAGCAGTACACCTAAACATCAAAGACAAATCAATCAAGTACAAGCTAACCCAGAAACAACATCAGACCCCCCAGGTATTGATGACACAGTTACTGATACGTTACAACTCAATCAAATAAATTGTACATCATCAGATTCAGAAAGTGATACAGAAAACACTCTTTCTATCAATATGATAAAAGTCGAAAATGACTATGAATCTGTCATATATGAACAACCTTTTCCGTCACACATATATGAAAATCAATCAGAATTTCTTCAAAATTATTACACTACACCCATAAATTCCACACCAACGACGCAAGAAACAAATGAGATTAACACTACAAATCAAACCAATAAAAATATCAAAACAAAATGCTTGAATACAAACCACATTTATCAAAATATACAAAAAGAACAACCCAAAGAAAAAATTTGGACAATACCATTTCTCTTAGAAAGCCCAAGAAACAAAGAATTTCAACCACCAGACCTTGAAATAGATTTTTTAATTGATTCAGGAGCAGAATCAAACATAATAAACATTCCCACATGGAATGAAATAAAAACTTTACACCCAAAGCTAACACCTCTTGAAACCTCCAGTAAGTTAGCAACAGCACAAGGATCAACATTGATAAACTACGGAAAAATCCAATTATTTCTCCTCCCCACCAGAACAATGGAGCAAAGCAAAATTTTAAATAAGCCATTTAAACAAATATTCCATATCACTGACATTAAATATAATATCATTGGAATACCATTTATTTCGAAGTATATACCAACAATTAACATACTAAATAGTAAAATATTAATCAAAGATAAATATACAAAAACAAAAGAAACATCCTTAACATTTTTTCAAAGATTAAATAAACAACCACCATTCTTTTCAAAATTCTACCCGATATTTAACCAACAAAGAAAACACTTGAAACCACTATCAGGAAATATCTATAATTTTTCAATCAAACAAGTTCACCAATATGATAAAGAACAAAACAAACAAAAATTTTATATGTCAGATTTTGAATTCAAACCTATTCACAAATTCTTCAAAATCACAATCTCATCCATAAAATATTTGAGAATTCGAATTCAGATATTATTTCCTTACATGTTTATAACAACACACCTTACCAAGTAACATTACCTTTAGGACTTTTAGGATATTGTGAAACCAACGCTACAATATCACCAATACACGAAAAAGCCTATCGCGTAAATAATATACTCCAATTACTAGATATTTGCCAATCTACAATTCTTAATGAAGAATTATCTATAAATAATATAATAAGTAACGAAAACAGAAATACGGATTATTTCACAAAAACTCCATATTTCAAACCTACATTCACGATAAGTAACTACACAGAGGACCAACAGAAATTTTTAACAATGTTTAATTTCCAACATTCACAAATAACACAAGACGAATTCGAAAAATTAGCCAAACAGCTAATTAAATATTCATCAGTCTATGCAACATCAAAATTCGATGTTGGCAAAATCAGTTCATCACTACATCTCCCGTTAAAACCAGACGCAGTTTTCAAAAAACAGAGAGCAAGTAAAGTACCAATTCACTTACATGATAAAGTGAACAGATTACTCGATATTTTAGAACAATACAACATTATATCACCAGTTAACAAAGAAGAACAACCAAAAGGCAACACATTTATCAACCCCGTTATCATTCTAGCTAAAGGAGAATCGTTAAAAATCGTTCTCGATGCTAGATACCTCAATTCACTTATAGATGAATCAAAATGTAATTGGCCCATTGAACCAATACAAGTTATTTTAACAAAAATAAACGGCAAATACTTTACAACCGCCGATATGAATAGTGCATACAATCAAATGCCACTAGATGAACAATCACGACGTTTAACACAATTTGTTATCGGAAACCAACAATATGAATTCAACCGCTTATTCTATGGAATATCCATAGGACCAGCAGCATTTTCAGCTTTTATGCGCAAAATTTTTAGACCACTGATACTCAAGAAAAACGCAATCACCTATTTAGACGATTTTTTTATGCAATCACAAACAAAAGACGAAATGTTCAAAGTTTTAGAAAAATATCACCAATTACTTCAGAACGAAAATCTGAAGGCCGCCCCCGATAAATCACACTTCTTTTTGACAAGAGTTAAATTCTTAGGACATAATATAGAAAGAAAAACAATCACTCCATTGAAATCACGCATTGACGCTATTCAAAAACTTCAACCACCAACAAATAAAAAGAAAATCCAAGAATTTCTTGGAATGTTAAACTTTTTAAGTAAATATGTTTATAAAATGCAATTATATCTACGACCATTTTACAACATCCTTAGACAACAAAATAATTTTGAATGGAATACAGAACATCAAGCACGATTCGAAGAAATAAAGAAACTTTTAACTGAACAAATTTCAAACACAATTCCAGACCCTGATCAACCATTTTATGCAATGTGCGATGCTTCGAACTTTGGCATCGGTGCAGCACTATTACAATCACATAATGGTACAAATAAAATGAACCTCATATCAGCAAATTCTCGATTATTCACTCAAGCAGAGCTACGACTCTCAACTCTAATGAGAGAATGTACAGCCATAATATATACACTGACAGAATATGAATTTCTGATACTTGGATCAAAACATCCAACAGTTCTATTCACAGACCATAAACCAATCATCTTTCTCTTTACACAAAAATCTAACCCAAACCACCGAGTTTACAGATTTCAACTAATTCTAATGAAATTTCCAAACTTACATATAGTTTGGACTGCAGGAAAAAATCTTGCATTACCAGACACCTTAAGTCAAAATACACCACCTGAATTACTTACACGAAAAACAACAGTTGAAATACCCAAAAACATAAAATTCTACCTTGCAGAAAACGAAACATCACCCCGATTAGAATGCAAATATGCAGTTAAAACTGATATTGAACAATCACAAATAAATAATTTACAACATTTCCCACTTTATTTAGATTGTCAAAATAATCATTATGAAGTTGATTTACTTGGAACATCAACTTTCAAACCAATCCCATATTCTCAATGGATAAAAAATAACACCCAACAAAAACGAACAAAACAACACCCGCCTAAGAAAGACCATTTTCCACTAATTGAAAAAGAAGATTTAACTGATAAAATAAATTTATCAGGACCACAAACAAATGATTCAAAATACACAATAAATCAAGTTTTTGACCTTCACGACCCACTTGATACAATACCCTTATCTAAATTCGAAATTGAAAACATTTTTCTCCCTCCAACAGAAACAATTACAATTTCAACACTAAAACAATACCAGAATCTTGACCCAATAATTCGACAACTAAAATCATGGCACAAATATAAAACTAAACCTAACAAAGCAGATTCAACCATACTAGGCAACAAGACACTCCTCCGATATTTTCGCAAATTTAATTACACAACAATTAATGAAACTACAGACCTTTTAGAATACAACTTAAACGAATCCATAGTCCCCTGTCTTCCTTTAAGTATGATACTCATCGCTTTTAATATTTCACATACACAAAATATTAAAGGACACTCTGGATCAGAAAAAACATATTCAAATTTTATACAAAACTTTTATTTCCCAAATGCACCAATTTGGATAAAAGTACTATGCAATGACTGTATAGTATGTCAACTAAATAAACCTTACCCAAATCAAAAACAAATAGCACAAAAACAAGATTTTAAAGGACAAAGTTTGTACTTTAATCATCGTATCTCATTTGATACTAAAGGACCAATTTCACCCTCATCAGAAGGAAACTCCTACATTATGGTAATTGTTGACGCATTTACACATTATGTAGCACTTAACCCAGTACCACATTGTAACGCTTATTACGCTTACACAACACTCTATGAACACTGGATAGCAAAATTCGGACTACCAGAAATTTTAGTTACAGACAACGGTACAGAATTCATAAATAATGAAATTATCACACTATGTCATTTATACAACATTAAACACAAACCACGTACATCTCATGCACCTTGGACAAACGGCTTAGTCGAAGGTATGAACCGTTCACTACAAGAATATCTTAGATGTATCATCAACGGAAATGATACAAAATATACCGAATGGTCAGCAGATGTAAAATTATTTCCCTTAGCATATAACTCACAAATTACGACAACACTAGGAATGTCACCATACGAAATGGTTTTTAACCAAAAGCCACGCAAACCAATAATGTTTACAGCAAATTCCCATAAAAACGCACAAGGTTATTGTAAACCAAATAAAGATTCAATTTGTTATAACCTACCTTTACATACACACGATGAAGATCATTTTCATCACCCACAAATTCTTAAATTAGCCTCCGGTACACACACCGAATGGATTTTAAATAGAGATAAGAAACACAATGAAATTTACCAAAAAATAACGAAAAAGTTATTACAAAGACAAAACATAAATGAACAAGTCAATTCACGTTTTACACCAGCTTCCGATTTAAAAATTGGAACATTTGTTTTAATACCTAATTTTAATACTCAAAAAGGAATTTCTAAAAAATTACAACCCCTTCGAAAAGGACCATACCAAATAATTGCAAAACCCACTGATGTCACATATAAAATTACCGACTCAAACAAAAAAGAAATCGTTCAACATCGAAACAACCTATTACCTTATTACCCAAAAGAATACGCACTCCGCGAATTAACCCAATTATATTCTTTCACAGGATTAAAAATCATTCAAAATGAACCACATCTGAAAAACACAGAACAAAATGATAACCCCACCGAAAATCAAAACACAAAACCAACCGCCACCAAAAACAATACACAAAACCATAAAGAATCTCCAAAACAAAGAAAAAATAGAAAAATGACAGAACAAATAATACCCCAAGAAGAAATAGACAAATCTGAACATAGAAAAACAACAAGACTCCGAAATCAACCACGTAAAAACTACAAAATGTTCATCCCCCAATCTAAAATATTAAAGAAAGTAGAATTTAAAAAGTAATTTTAAGATTTTATACTTCACAATCTTGAAACCTCCGTAACATTTTTCATTTCAATTTTTCAAAATAACATGCTCACAAGTACGCAATAATTCTAGTTCAAAATAGACCAATAGGATTCATCCAATCCGCCACTTTCTCTAACTCAAACTAAGATCAATTAGACGAATAATCTAGAACTCCAGGCACATCTCTAACTATAACTTTACAACCTCCAGGTCAAAAATAAGCAAATCACTCCAACTTGACAGCTAAAATAAATATCACCATAATACCGTACCCCTCCCTTATCTAATAACCCAAAGATCAACAATATTTCCCCAACTCAGACCACGAATACCCCCAAAACAAATTTGATAACTTAGCCTAAAGTAACAAAATGAAGATTTTAATTAGCCTAAAGTATAAAAATCTCACCATACCCCGGATCATTTGACAAACAAAAATAAAGAAAAAGACGACCTCCCAGTCACCATGAAAATTGCCCCCAACAATTTTTTACAAAACTCAACCCACTTGTCAAAAAACTAATAAATAATTCGACCACACTAGAAAATCGCCTCAAACAGCAAAAAATATTCGACCAAGAGATCATTTCTTAAATGCTCTTCTCTCAAACAGTTGCTCAAATACTTATAAATTTTAAACATTTTTTTTCAATACTTGAAGCCTTTATAATATTTCTTTTTGATATACTTGAATATTTTCTAATAATCCTAATCATTTTTTGTAACATTTTTTTAATTTTCTACACTATACTCGAACTATTCCTCCAACTTTCCAAAACCCTTGAATATATCCACAGGTACGATTTTAACAACTTGTCTAAATGATACGAACAATTTTCAGTAGAACTGATATTTTTTTATTGTTTGTAATTTTCATAGCATTCTTATCATCCCTCATTTTGACAATATGTAAATGTATAAAGAAAGCAATCCTCACATTTGCCCTAGCAACAATCCTTCTAATTCTTTTTTTGGAAGAATATTATAATAAACACAAAATTTCTCACTAAAGTAATAATTCAAAAAACTATCAAAAATTGCTACCCAACAGTCACAGAATCAGTCTTCACCGACATCATCCCAAGATAACCAAACACCACCTTCAACTACTCAAAATCCTCAAACATCTACACGAATTTCTTTTCAAGACAATCCATACACTTTTGAAGAACGACATGCTCGTTTATCAGAACCACTAGAACCAGTTCAACGACAAGCACCTTTAAGCGAACCAACATATAACCTATATCCAACACTACCACAAGAACTAAGTAGAATAAAAAATTCTAGTCAAAACCAAAATACAGTCGAAATAAATAGACAAATTATACATCCTCGACGAAACAGAAATTTTCAAACTCCCCGAGTTCATTTTGATATACCTCAATCCCCATCACAAAACACTCCAGAAAACCCCATTGGTATATTACCAGAAACCCCTACGCTTCTTTCACAACGTAGCACTTCAAGTCTACCCTCAAATTACTTAGGTTCAACACCAACATCTGAACAAGCACGAGAAAATCCTTTTAACCCCCCAAACCTAACATCACGACTGCCATATTGGACTACACATTCATTCACACAAGGTGAACCAAATTTAGTCAATGACCCCATAGACATTTCTACAGATACAACATCTTCATCACTACCCGAAACATTATCACTCCCATCAACACCATCAATTAGTCAAATCTCACCGACACCTTTTAACTTAACTTTTCCAAACAACCTCGACGCAAGATACCGAGAACAATCATTAACAAATATTCCTTTAAGATTAGATTGGAATACATTTACAGCACCTCCACCATTATTTGGACAACATCAGGAAAGTAACCGCCTTCATAACTGGGCACTTAATAGATTACAATATCGCCAAGATATTCACAACGATATCCGTGATCACAATATTCAAATACTCCAACAAAACAGTTTACAATTAAAGTTTGAAATCACAGTTAAGTTAAACAATATTACCCAACATCCCTACCCATTAAATCCACCTAACATAACAGCTCAATCACTACCACCACCGTTTATAACTACTGAAGTAATATACAAATACGACAGATATACCAAAAACACAATTGGCTACATTACATTTTATAACCCATACTCAGGATTATCATACACATGTATATTCTAAAATTATTAATTTTTCTCCAACTCCTTTTTCTAGTAATCTCAAATCAAAACATAAACCCTTCCCCTCGTACAGGACCACAAGATTTATTAGTAACACATTACGATTGTGAAGAAAATGAACAAAAAACACTACATAAATATGCAATAAATCAAGTATCACAATGTGAAACAGAACCACAAGCTATAGAAACCACAGATGTAATAGCAACACTCTATTCAAAAGCCCGAGCAACAACAGTTACAGGTTATAAATTCACAGCGACATTTTCCGAAAAGAAAGTACATTGTTCACAAGTCTCCAACGGCAACAAAAACCGACTTGACCATGAATCATTCTATCAAAGTAATATAGAACGTCTTTTACATCTCAATCCCGACGATTGTAAAAATGAATTACTTAGACTAAACATCACACAAAATAAAAACTCCCAAAGAAAATTAGTTAATTTTCAAGTTTTTTCAGACTCTGTACATCAATCACAACTTGAAAGACACCAAGGACATATAAAACTAGACGAAAAATACCCGTATAACGGCGCACACGGACGATTAACCTATGACCTACATGATAAACATTGGATACCACACATTGGTATAAATAACCCATCAAACTGCAAAGCAGACACGAAAAATAAAGGATACCAAGAAATAATGTTTTTCGATTGGAAAATACAACTCGAAAAAATACAACTCACACGAGATTTATCTGATAATACAATGATCTATCAAGGAATCCGACTACCTTGTAAAAATGATCAAGGATATTGCGACCCTACAACAAGAACACAAGCAACAATTGTTTGGTTCCCCGAAGATACATGTACAACATTTCAAGTAGCAAAAATACACGCTCGTATGATAAAATTTCACGAAAAATATTTCATAAAATCAATTCCTTATGAACAAGTCCATCCATCACGAAAACTAAGTTCTAATTTTAGAAACATTGACAATATAGAAAATAAATTGACACGTTTTCAAATATATCAAGAAACAGAACTTGCATGTAAATACAGGAATCCACTTCACAGAACACAATACTCTGAAATATTAGTTGAATACGAAAAAGGATTCGACATGACCACTGGAAAAGTAAAAATCGACCCATATGCCACAGGTCATCCTCTAAACGAAGGAACATCCTATATACCAGTTAATTTTGAAAAAAGCAACGGACAACCTGGTGGACATCTAAAACCTTATGACACCAGAAGCACACGCTTACAAGAATTATCACTAATGAATACTACATATTTCGGTAATATCCACTATGATATTCATTTAGATATGAAACTAGATTATACAATTAGCCGAATTTTTCAAGAAATGTCACTCTCCGAATTAGAAACACTACACCAACTATGCGAATTAGAACGAACACAAATATTACAATCACTTGCACTAGCAGTATTAAAAATACCCTATGCAGGATACTTATTATCAGGAAATAGATCAAATTTTTTAGACTACGAAGGAAACATCTTATGGTTTTATACTTGTACCAAAAAAGTATCACCACTATACGTTTTTGAAGATAAACGATGTTATAAAAGAATCCCTATCTTTTATAAGAATAAAGTACATTTCGTGGATACACTTTCACGAAGAACCTATTTCTGGGATACCGCAGTCCCATGTGGATCAGAAAATAGCCACAATGTAGTACAACTAAACCCTGATGAAAATAAATATTATCTTCTCACTCCATATCCCACATTAATGCAATCACTCAAAAAATTTTCACCAGAAAGCATTCGCGCTATCGCTCGAAACCCAAATATAGACTTACAATCAATAGGAATCTATTCAAAATCAGATATTCAACATCACATTAGAACACAACAATTCCAAGAATTATTAACACAAATGGACACTATACAAAGACAATCAATTGACCAAAATCTACGCAAACTTGCAGAAACCGCAGGTTTTGCCGATATCTACACACAAGACTATAGCGGATATTTTAAAGACATTAAAGATTATATATATCTAAACGGCGAAAAATACCGTCCCCAAGATATATCACCAATCAACATTTTTAGCTTTGTTACACTCAAGAATGAAATCCTTGATTTTCTAGGATGGCCCTACTACATCTTAGAAAAATTGACTATTTTATACGCAATGTTTAACTTTATTGGATTTCTTTTCTCACTCTTAAAAGGAATCTACAATACATGTGCTATACACACACAAGTAAACAGACAAGCAAGCGTAGCACGCATACTCTTTGCAGGATTTTTTGGAATTTTTTCCACATCTATCAACAAAATTCTTTTAGACGCACAAATAAAAGAATATAACACAAAAATAGCAACACGACAAAATACATACGACGAAGAACATAACAATGTCGACACACAGCCAACGGCACCACAATTACCACCCCTACCAAATAACCATCCACTATCCCTAGTCCCACGAAATTTTCGACATTTAGCAATCACACATAATCCAAATTTTCGACTCAATACATCGCAAAGTCCCGTCCAACATATAATAACACATCAATCACAAGATGATAATACTTATGAACAAATTATTGAACAGCCCCATACCACCGCTTTTCAATCTCAAAATAATAATTTTTTTAGCCCACGATGAGCCGCCAACTTGGATCACTACACCGATCAAATTCCCATCCAACCAATCTTACCTCTCCAATCCCAATCATACCACTTTTTGCTTTTCCGCCACCCGATTTTCCATCTAGCAATGTAACATCAGGCATGAATTCCGACACTAACTCACATATTTCAGTTTTATACTCCATCTCACAGCTAAATAACCCGAATATTGAAACCCCCGATGAATTTGCCGACTCAGAACCATCCCCATCCAATAATTTTCATAACCCTTCTAATTTTTCTCAACCTCCTTTTCAACCCATATTATCCAATAACCCTGACCCAATCACCCCCACACCCTCTTATGCTTCCCAAGTTACCCCAACCTACTCCTCATACCATTCTGACCAATCATCTCATTCTCCAGACACCCCCCGAATCTCCCCAGAGCTAGATAATTTTATTACCCTCCAACAACAACCCTACCACCTTAACACCCCGACCATAAACCAAATCTCCTCCACTACAAATTCATCCAATCCCCCTACACCCTCTTCAAATTATACTGAATCATTAACACCATCATCCACATCCACTATATCTTCACTAAACACTAATAGAGCTTACCGCACTTTTAAAAGAAAATTCCCCAACCATCCTTTCCCAGCAAAACCAGGAACAGCCCGTGAATACATCAACCACCCCCAGCATACTAACACTAAAGAATTTTTAGCTATCACTTTACCCTCGTTTCCACAATACACCTTAAACACCCCTCACGACGCTAACGAAACACGCAACTTTGTAGATGAATACGTTTTAATGCCCACTCTCTCTTGGACCTCATACTATCATTTCACTAACCCTCTTTGCTTACCTTTATCCAACACTTCCATCGATATAGAACGAAACAAAGACATGCTATATCAACTAACTACACCACTAACCGCTAGACAGTTTACTTACGTTGGATATAAAAAATCACTAAAAATACACACTGCACCTAGAGCTAATGAATATACACTAGAATACTACGATCACAACATCATCAGAGCTAACCAAGATATCAATTCTTAGACGACGATCGCTTCGCTAATCCACAAATCACCGAGAAATTTTTCATCAAGACACCATATGTATTTACACTAAACATCTTCGACCGAAAGTTTGATCACATTATTTCAGAAGCACTAACAAACACACAAGCATACGAAAGTTTTAAAGAACGCTTCCAAATCTTTTCACTAACCTTTCATTTCCTTGCACCACACGAAAGAGATTTGCACTGCTCACATGATATTATGTTGCGCACTAAACAAACACATACATACAGTTACTATCGTTTCATCCAAAATCACTTTGACCTCCACACACCCTCTAGACAACCACACCATCGTTTTCAATTCATCAATTCAAAATACACTTCACCGTATTTCCTAAATTTCACATATTGTATTAAAGACACTAACCTCCATGGTATTCTTCGTAATTATGACCCCATAACCCAATTGTACATTTTCTGCCCCATCACCAAGACCTTCAACGCCGAAGAATCCCGACCCTTCCTTATCCCGCACGAGTTTGTACAGCCTATAGAAATCCCAATTTTAGAATTCATCCACAACCCTAAATTTAACCACAAATTATATAACTTAATCCAAAACACACCTTATGAGTTTGCAGTAGGCACTGAAGAACTAACCACTATTAAGACACTTCAATTGCTTTGGCCACTGCTTCAGACTAAAAATATCATCCGCATTCTAGCTAAACTACTAACAACTTCAGAACTAATTCACGACATCTTCCCCCACGGTTTTTTCCCCGACGACTAACAGGTAAGTATGAATTAAGTGAATATTACTAACTAATTTAATATTAAAAAACTCACCATACCTTATCCATGTTTTCTTTAGATTTTTAGCCTTCATCCGACAATCACCTACAAAAACCACAAAAGACAAATAAAAATCGCAAATTTCATCAAACAGATTTCAAAACTCTATTAATCTCTTACACTTATAAATTAATAAATTTAATACCAATGCAGTAAATTCATCTATAATATTTTCCCCCAAAGCAGTAAATCTAATTATGATGAAAATTTGTATCTTAAAATTCCTCCATAACTAGCAGTAAATTTCCAAATTCTATGCAGTAAATTAATAAAATGCAATTGCAGTACTAACCTTTTAATATTTTCATTCATTCGCACAAAAATTCTATCCACACTCGCACAGCTCGCCCACGAAGAATTGTTTAAAATAATGAATTTCAGTTTCAAGTTTTCACACTCAACAACTCTAACATATAATAACATGTTTCAAACTTTCCTTTAACCCGGTTGGAAAGGAATCATATACTAAACAAAACTAACCAACGCAGCTTACTAAATACCACAAATCATAGAATAACAGCATGACTAAGAAAAGGAAACCAACGGTACCCAAACCGGATTAACCCAGTTTAAAACTGGATAATTTATTCTTTTGAGGACTATTATAAAGTCTAAGAAAGAAATAATAAAACACAAAAAAGTCGAAAGACAAACCCATACCACAAACAATTTGCTTTTTGAAAAAAGGACACAACCAACAAAACATAAGAAAGACCACAACAAACCCAACATAAAACGTTGTCACATAACAGGACCCCTCACAAAAACCGCATGAAATCATACTCCCACTCCTGGCCTAACCCACCAGGAAGGACGTCCTGAGCATGCTCTATAGCCGGCCTAACCCACCGTGCTACATCCACGCTTTGTGACCACACCTCTATTTTTAATAAGAGCTACTCAAGTGTGAGTAACTCTTCAAAATAACCGAACTAAAACAAAAAGCTTTTGTGAAAACAACTAACTAAAATCATTATTAAAAAATATTAAACTAATAAAAGTTTTATAAAATATAAAATCACATGATGCAATATATAGATCAGAATACAACACCAAGGACGAACATCAAAAGACAAGACGACCCCACTACACTCGAGAGAGAATGACCAACTACAATCGATATGCCGCTCACAACCACAACTCAAAGGATTTAGAGTACGACTTGACCTCGCAGAAAAGGACTTCATTGAACTAGACCAATGACCACCTCGATGTTCAAGTATACGTACAGATCCGAGTAACCAGGCATCCCCTCCACGCACAATCTCCACGCCATTCCCAAGCTAGATCAGACACAAAAGAAGTTCTCCACGAAGAACAGAAAAACCTGACATAGCCAACCATTCTGAAATCAGATTTGAGTTTGTTGCGAAGACTTAGTCGTTGTCACTAGAAGACACAACGTCTTATGTCTCTAACTCCAGCTTCCTGGAACTTCTTTAACAAAAAAGGAAACAGAAGAAATAAAATGTTCGCCAAACACCAACTTCCATCATCCATCCTTCGAATTGCAGAAGAACTATTCTAAAAAACTCTGTAAAACCCGGATGGGTGGAACCTGATCTAAACTATATTTTATGATTGGATAAATTAAATGTTTTACCAATGTAAAGTATTTAATATTAACCAATCATGATCCATCTAACTAACAACCCACTTATTTGTAAGTGCTGAAGTTACTTGTAACTTCAGCACCAGAGAGATTTGAATTTAACTTAGAAATTAGTTGGACTCTCCCGAGCACTTCAGCAGCCGCAATAAACCAGTATACCCTAGATCTATTGAGCCTAGCAGAGACTAGTTAAACAACCTGAGACTAGATAGTATAAGAGTAAGATTAGGATCGGTATTAGACTAAGAAGTTGCACGAATCTATCCGGCCGAAAATAAGATAGCGTGACGAGCAGACGGTGTACCCTATCCGAAATTACTCTATGAGTTATACACTCCAGTCCTAACTCATATGTTCTTGCGTAATTTGAAATATAATTTTCAGGCTGAAACTGTATGTTGAACAAAATATAACAATGATATTTTGGCCCTTTTAACTCTAATTATGTTCTTGCGTAATTTGAAATATAATTTTCAGGCTGAAACTGTATGTTGAACAATATTTAACCATGATATTTTGGCTCTTTTAACTCTAATTATGTTCTTGCGTAATTTGAAATATAATTTTCAGGCTGAACCTGTATGTTGAACAAAATTTAATCATGATATTTTGGCTCTCCTAACTCTAATTATGTTCTTGCGTAATTTGAAATCTAATTTTCAGGCTGAAACTGTATGATAAAACAAAATTAAACCATAATATTTTGGCTCTTTTAACTCTAATTATGTTCTTGCGTAACTTGATATATAATTTTCAGGCTGAAACTGTATGTTGAACAAAATTTAACCATGATATTTTGCCTCTTTTAACTCTAATTATGTTCTTGCGAAATTTGAAATATAATTTGCAGGCTGAAACTGGATGTTGAACAAAATTAAACAATGATATTTTGGCTCTTTTAACTCTAATTATGTTCTTGCGTAATTTGAAATATAATTTTCAGGCTGAAACTATATGTTGAACAAAATTTATCCATGATATTTTGGCCCTTTTAACTCCAATTATGTTCTTGCGTAATTTGAAATATAATTTTCAGGCTGAAACTGTATGTTGAACAAAATTTAACAATGATATTTTGGCTCTTTTAACTCTAATTATGTTCTTGCGTAATTTGAAATATAATTTTCAGGCTGAAACTGTATGTTGAACAAAATTTAACCATGATATTTTGGCTCTTTTAACTCTAATTATGTTCTTGCGTAATTTGAAATATAATTTTCAGGCTGAAACTGTATGTTGAACAAAATTAAACCATGATATTTTGGCTCTTTTAACTCTAATTATATTCTTACATAATTTGAAACATAATTTTCAGGCTGAAACTGTACGTTGAACAAAATTTAACCTTGATATTTTGGCTCTTTTAACTCTAATTATGTTCTTGTGTAATTTGAAATATAATTTTCAGGCTGAAACTGTATGTTGAACAAAATTAAACCATGATATTTTGGCTCTTTTAACTCTAATTATGTTCTTGCGTAATTTGAAGTATAATTTTCAGGTTGAAACTGTATGTTGAACAAAATTTAATCATGATATTTTGGCTCTTTTAACTCTAATTATGTTCTTGCGTAATTTGAAATATAATTTTCAGGCTGGAACTGTACGTTGAACAAAATTAAACCATGATATTTTGGCTCTTTTAACTCTAATTATGTTCTTGCGTAACTTGAAATATAAATTTCAGGCTGAAACTGTATGTTGAACATAAATTAACCATGATATTTTGGCTCTTTTAACTCTAATTATGTTCTTGCGTAATTTGAAATATAATTTTCAGGCTTAAATTGTGTGTTGAACAAAATTAAACCATGAAATTTTGGCTCTTTTACTCTAATTATGTTCTTGCATAATTTGAAATATAATTTTCAGGCTGAAACTGTATGTTGAACAAAATTTATCGATGATATTTTGGCTCTTTTAACTCCAATTATGTTTTTTGCGTAATTTGAAATATAATTTTAAGGCTGAAACTGTATGTTGAACAAAATTAAACCATGATCTTTTGGCTCTTTTAACTCTATTTATGTTCTTGCGTAATTTGAAATATAATTTTCAGGGTGAAACTGTATGTTGAACTTAATTAAACCATGATATTTTGGCTCCTTTAACTCTAATTATGTTCTTGCGTAATTTGAAATATAATTTTCAGGCTGAAACTGTATGTTGAACAAAATTTAACAATGATATTTTGGCTCTTTTAACTCTAATTATGTTCTTGCGTAATTTGAAATATAATTTTCAGGCTGAAACTGTATGTTGAACAAAATTTAACCATGATATTTTGGCTCTTTTAACTCTAATTATGTTCTTGCGTAAATTGAAATATAATTTTTAGGCTGAAACTGTATGTTGAACAAAATTAAGCCATGATATTTTGGCTCTTTTAACTCTAATTATGTTCTTACGTAATTTAAAATATAATTTTCATGCTGAAACTGTATGTTGAACAAAATTTAACCTTGATATTTTGGCTCTTTTAACTCTAATTATGTTCTTGTGTAATTTGAAATATAATTTTCAGGCTGAAACTGTATGTTGAACAAAATTAAACCATGATATTTTGGCTCTTTTAACTCTAATTATGTTCTTGCGTAATTTGAAATATAATTTTCAGGCTGAAACTGTATGTTGAACAAAATTTAATCATGATATTTTGGCTCTTTTAACTCTAATTATGTTCTTGCGTAATTTGAAATATAATTTTCAGGCTGAAACTGTATGTTGAACAAAATTAAACCATGATATTTTGGCTCTTTTAACTCTAATTCTGTTCTTGCGTAACTTGAAATATAAATTTCAGGCTGAAACTGTATGTTGAACAAAATTTAACCATGATATTTTGGCTCTTTTAACTCTAATTATGTTCTTGCGTAATTTGAAATATAAGTTTCAGGCTGAAACTGTGTGTTGAACAAAATTAAACCATGAAATTTTGGCTCTTTTAACTCTAATTATGTTCTTGCATAATTTGAAATATAATTTTCAGGCTAAAACTGTATGTTGAACAAAATTTATCGATGATATTTTGGCTCTTTTAACTCCAATTATGGTTTTTTGCGTACTTTGAAATATAATTTTAAGGCTGAAACTGTATGTTGAACAAAATTAAACCATGATATTTTGGCTCTTTTAACTCTAATTATGTTCTTGCGTAATTTGAAATATAATTTTCAGGGTGAAACTGTACATTGAACTTAATTAAACAATGATATTTTGGCTCTTTTAACTCTAATTATGTTCTTGCGTAATTTGAAATATAATTTTCAGGGTGAAACTGTATGTTGAACAAAATTAAACCATGGTATTTTGGCTCTTTTAACTCTAATTATGTTCTTGCGTAATTTGAAATATAATTTTCAGGCTGAAACTGTATGTTTAACAAAATTTATCCATGATATTTTGGCTCTTTTAACTCCAATTATGTTCTTGCGTAATTTGAAATAAAATTTTCAGGCTGAAACTGTATGTTGAACAAAATTAAACCATGATATTTTGGCTCTTTTAACTCTAATTATGTTCTTGCGTAAATTTAAATATAATTTTCAGGCTGAAACTGTATGTTAAACAAAATTTAAGCTTGATATTTTGGCTCTTTTAACTCTAATTATGTTCTTGCGTAATTTGAAATATAATTTTCAGGCTGAAACTGTATGTTGAACAAAATTAAACCATGATATTTTGGCTCTTTTAACTCTAATTATGTTCTTGCGTAATTTGAAATATAATTTTCAGGCTGAAACTGTATGTTGAACAAAATTTAACCATGATATTTTGGCTCCTTTAACTCTAATTATGTTCTTGCGTAATTTGAAATATAATTTTCAGGCTGAAACTGTATGTTGAACAAAATTAAACCATGATATTTTGGCTCTTTTAACTCTAATTATGTTCTTGCGTAACTTGAAATATAATTTTCAGGCTGAAACTGTATGTTGAACAAAATTTAACCATGATATTTTGGCTCTTTCAACTCTAATTATGTTCTTGCGTAATTTGAAATATAATTTTTAGGCTGAAACTGTATGTTGAACAAAATTAAACCATGATATTTTGGCTCTTTGAACTCCAATTATGTTCTTGCGTCATTTGAAATATAATTTTCAGGCTGAAACTGAATGTTGAACAAAATTAAACCATGATATTTTGGCTCTTTTAACTCTAATTATGTTCTTGCGTAAATTTAAATATAATTTTTAGGCTGAAACTGTATGTTGAACAAAATTAAACCATGATATTTTGGCTCTTTGAACTCCAATTATGTTCTTGCGTCATTTGAAATATAATTTTCAGGCTGAAACTGTATGTTGAACAAAATTTAACCATGATATTTTGGCTCTTTCAACTCTAATTATGTTCTTGCGTAATTTGAAATATAATTTTTAGGCTGAAACTGTATGTTTAACAAAATTTATCCATGATATTTTGGCTCTTTTAACTCCAATTATGTTCTTGCGTAATTTGAAATAAAATTTTCAGGCTGAAACTGTATGTTGAACAAAATTAAACCATGATATTTTGGCTCTTTTAACTCTAATTATGTTCTTGCGTAAATTTAAATATAATTTTCAGGCTGAAACTGTATGTTAAACAAAATTTAAGCTTGATATTTTGGCTCTTTTAACTCTAATTATGTTCTTGCGTAATTTGAAATATAATTTTCAGGCTGAAACTGTATGTTGAACAAAATTAAACCATGATATTTTGGCTCTTTTAACTCTAATTATGTTCTTGCGTAATTTGAAATATAATTTTCAGGCTGAAACTGTATGTTGAACAAAATTTAACCATGATATTTTGGCTCCTTTAACTCTAATTATGTTCTTGCGTAATTTGAAATATAATTTTCAGGCTGAAACTGTATGTTGAACAAAATTAAACCATGATATTTTGGCTCTTTTAACTCTAATTATGTTCTTGCGTAACTTGAAATATAATTTTCAGGCTGAAACTGTATGTTGAACAAAATTTAACCATGATATTTTGGCTCTTTCAACTCTAATTATGTTCTTGCGTAATTTGAAATATAATTTTTAGGCTGAAACTGTATGTTGAACAAAATTAAACCATGATATTTTGGCTCTTTGAACTCCAATTATGTTCTTGCGTCATTTGAAATATAATTTTCAGGCTGAAACTGAATGTTGAACAAAATTAAACCATGATATTTTGGCTCTTTTAACTCTAATTATGTTCTTGCGTAATTTGAAATATAATTTTCAGGCTGAAACTGTATGTTGAACAAAATTAAACCATGATATTTTGGCTCTTTTAACTCTAATTATGTTCTTGCGTAACTTGAAATATAATTTTCAGGCTGAAACTGTATGTTGAACAAAATTTAACCATGATATTTTGGCTCTTTCAACTCTAATTATGTTCTTGCGTAATTTGAAATATAATTTTTAGGCTGAAACTGTATGTTGAACAAAATTAAACCATGATATTTTGGCTCTTTGAACTCCAATTATGTTCTTGCGTCATTTGAAATATAATTTTCAGGCTGAAACTGAATGTTGAACAAAATTAAACCATGATATTTTGGCTCTTTTAACTCTAATTATGTTCTTGCGTAATTTGAAATATAATTTTCAGGCTGAAACTGTATGTTGAACAAAATTAAACCATGATATTTTGGCTCTTTTAACTCTAATTATGTTCTTGCGTAACTTGAAATATAATTTTCAGGCTGAAACTGTATGTTGAACAAAATTTAACCATGATATTTTGGCTCTTTCAACTCTAATTATGTTCTTGCGTAATTTGAAATATAATTTTTAGGCTGAAACTGTATGTTGAACAAAATTAAACCATGATATTTTGGCTCTTTGAACTCCAATTATGTTCTTGCGTCATTTGAAATATAATTTTCAGGCTGAAACTGAATGTTGAACAAAATTAAACCATGATATTTTGGCTCTTTTAACTCTAATTATGTTCTTGCGTAATTTGAAATATAATTTTCAGGCTGAAACTGTATGTTGAACAAAATTAAACCATGATATTTTGGCTCTTTTATATCTAATTATGTTCTTGCGTAATTTGAAATATAATTTTCAGGCTGAAACTGTATGTTGAACAAAATTTAACCATGATATTTTGGCTCTTTTAACTCTAATTATGTTCTTGCGTAATTTGAAATATTATTTTCAGGCTGAAACTGTATGTTGAACAAAATTAAACCATGATATTTGGCTCTTTTAACTCTAATTATGTTCTTGCGTAATTTGAAATATAATTTTCAGGCTGAAACTGTATGTTGAACAAAATTAAACCATGATATTTTGGCTCTTTTAACTCTAAGTATGTTCTTGCGTAACTTGAAATATAATTTTCAGGCTGAAACTGTATGTTGAACAAAATTTAACTATGATATTTTGGCTCCTTCAACTCTAATTATGTTCTTGCGTAATGTGAAATATAATTTTCAGGCTGAAACTGTATGTTGAACAAAATTAAACCATGATATTTTGGCTCTTTTAACTCTAATTATGTTCTTGCATAATTTGAAATATAATTTTCAGGCTGAAACTGTATGTTGAACAAAATTTATCCATGATATTTTGGCTCTTTTAACTCCAATTATGTTCTTGCGTCATTTGAAATATAAATTTCAGGCTGAAACTGTATGTTGAACAAAATTAAACCATGATATTTTGGCTCTTTTAACTCTAATTATGTTCTTGCGTAATTTGAAATAAAATTTTCAGGCTGAAACTGTATGTTGAACAAAATTTAACCATGATATTTTGGCTCTTTTAACTCTAATTATGTTCTTGCGTAACTTGAAATATAATTTTCAGGCTGAAACTGTATGTTGAACAAAATTTAATCATGATATTTTGGCTCTTTTTATTCTAATTATGTTCTTGCGTAATTTGAAATATAATTTTCAGGCTGAAACTGTATGTTGAACAAACTTTAACCATGATATTTTGGCTCTTTTAACTCTAATTATGTTCTTGCGTAATTTGAAATTTAATTTTCAGGCTGAAATTGTATGTTGAACAAAATTAAACTATGATATTTTGGCTCTTTTAACTCTAATTATGTTCTTGCATAACTTGAAATATAATTTTCAGGCTGAAACTGTATGTTGAACAAAATTTAACCATGATATTTTGGCTCTTTTAACTCTAATTATGTTCTCGCGTAATTTGAAATATAATTTTCAAGCTGAAACTGTATGTTGAACAAAATTAAACCATTATATTTTGGCTCTTTTAACTCTAATTATGTTCTTGCGTAATTTGAAATATAATTTTCAGGCTGAAACTGTATGTTGAACAAAATTAAACCATGAAACTTTGGCTCTTTTAACTCTAATTATGTTCTTGCGTAATTTGAAATATAATTTTCAGGCTGAAACTGTATTTTGAACAAAACCATGATATTTTGGCTCTTTTAACTCGAATTATGTTCTTGCGTAATTTGAAATATAATTTTCAGGCTGAAACTGTATGTTGAACAAAATTAAACCATGATATTTTGACTCTTTTAACTCTAATTATGTTCTTGCGTAATTTGAAATATAATTTTCAGGCTGAAACTGTATGTTGAACAAAATTAAACCATGATATTTTGGCTCTTTTAACTCCAATTATGTTCTTGCGTAATTTGAAATATAATTTTCAGGCTGAAACTGTATGTTGAACAAAATTAAACCATAATATTTTGGCTCTTTTAACTCTAATTATGTTCTTGCGTAATTTGAAATATAGTTTTCAGGCTGAAACTGTATGTTGAACAAAATTTAACCATGATATTTTGCTCTTTTAACTCTAATTATGTTCTTGCGTAATTTGAAATATAATTTTCAGGCTGAAACTGTATGTTGAACAAAATTAAACCATGATATTTTGGCTCTTTTAACTCTAATTATGTTCTTGCGTAATTTGAAATATAATTTTCAGGCTGAAACTGTATGTTGAACAAAATTAAACCATGATGTTTTGACTCTTTTAACTCTAATTATGTTCTTGCGTAATTTGAAATATAATTTTCAGGCTGAAACTGTATGTTGAACAAAATTAAACCATAATATTTTGGCTCTTTTAACTCTAATTATGTTCTTGCGTAATTTGAAATATAATTTTCAGGCTGAAACTGTATGTTGAAAAAAATTTAACCATGATATTTTGGCTCTTTTAACTCTAATTATGTTCTCGCGTAATTTGAAGTATAATTTTCAAGCTGAAACTGTATGTTGAACAAAATTAAACCATTATATTTTGGCTCTTTTAACTCTAATTATGTTCTTGCGTAATTTGAAATATATTTTTCAGGCTGAAACTGTATGTTGAACAAAATTTAACCATGATATTTTGGCTCTTTTAACTCTAATTATGTTCTTGCGTAATTTGAAATATAATTTTCAGGCTGAAACTGTATGTTGAACAAAATTAAACCATGATATTTTGACTCTTTTTACTCTAATTATGTTCTTGCGTAATTTGAAATGTAACTTTCAGGCTAAAACTGTATGTTGAACAAAATAAACCATAATATTTTGGCTCTTTTAACTCCAATTATAATCTTGCGTAATTTGAAATATAATTTTCAGGCTGAAACTGTATGTTGAACAAAATTAAACCATGATATTTTGGCTCTTTTATATCTAATTATGTTCTTGCGTAATTTGAAATATAATTTTCAGGCTGAAACTGTATGTTGAACAAAATTTAACCATGATATTTTGGCTCTTTTAACTCTAATTATGTTCTTGCGTAATTTGAAATATAATTTTCAGGCTGAAACTGTATGTTGAACAAAATTAAACCATGATATTTTGGCTCTTTTAACTCTAATTATGTTCTTGCGTAATTTGAAATATAATTTTCAGGCTGAAACTGTATGTTGAACAAAATTAAACCATGATATTTTGGCTCTTTTAACTCTAATTATGTTCTTGCGTAATTTGAAATATAATTTTTAGGCTGAAACTGTTTGTTGAACAAAATTAAACCATGATATTTTGACTCTTTTAACTCTTATTATGTTCTTGCGTAATTTGAAATATAATTTTCAGGCTGAAACTGTATGTTGAACAAAATTAAACCATGATATTTTGGCTCTTTTAACTCTAATTATGTTCTTGCGTAATTTGAAATATAATTTTCAGGCTGAAACTGTTTGTTGAACAAAATTAAACCATGATATTTTGGCTCTTTTAACTCTAATTAGTTTTCAGGCTGAAACTGTATGTTGAACAAAATTAAACCATGATATTTTGGCTCTTTTAACTCTAATTATGTTCTTGCGTAAGTTGAAATATAATTTTCAGGCTGAAACTGTATGTTGAACAAAATTTAACCATGATATTTTGGCTCCTTTAACTCTAATTATGTTCTTGCGTAATTTGAAATATAATTTTCAGGCTGAAACTGTATGTTGAACAAAATTAAACCATGATATTTTGGCTCTTTTAACTCTAATTATGTTCTTGCGTAATTTGAAATATAATTTTCAGGCTGAAACTGTATGTTGAACAAAATTTATCCATGATATTTTGGCTCTTTTAACTCCAATTATGTTCTTGCGTCATTTGAAATATAAATTTCAGGGTGAAACTGTATGTTGAACAAAAGTAAACCACGATATTTTGGCTCTTTTAACTCTAATTATGTTCTTGAGTAATTTGAAATATAATTTTCAGGCTGAAACTGTATGTTGAACAAAATTTAACCAGGATATTTTGGCTCTTTTAACTCTAATTATGTTCTTGCGTAACTTGAAATATAATTTTCAGGCTGAAACTGTATGTTGAACAAAATTTAATCATGATATTTTGGCTCTTTTTACTCTAATTATGTTCTTGCGTAATTTGAAATATAATTTTCAGGCTGAAACTGTATGTTGAACAAACTTTAGCCATGATATTTTGGCTCTTTCAACTCTAATTATGTTCTTGCGTAATTTGAAATTTAATTTTCAGGCTGAAACTGTATATTGAACAAAATTAAACTATGATATTTTGGCTCTTTTAACTCTAATTATGTTCTTGCGTAATTTGAAATATAATTTTCAGGCTGAAACTGTATGTTGAACAAAATTTATCCATGATATTTTGGCTCTTTTAACTCCAATTATGTTCTTGCGTCATTTGAAATATAAATTTCAGGGTGAAACTGTATGTTGAACAAAAGTAAACCACGATATTTTGGCTCTTTTAACTCTAATTATGTTCTTGAGTAATTTGAAATATAATTTTCAGGCTGAAACTGTATGTTGAACAAAATTAAACCATGATATTTTGGCTCTTTTAACTCTAATTATGTTCTTGCGTAAGTTGAAATATAATTTTCAGGCTGAAACTGTATGTTGAACAAAATTTAACCATGATATTTTGGCTCCTTTAACTCTAATTATGTTCTTGCGTAATTTGAAATATAATTTTCAGGCTGAAACTGTATGTTGAACAAAATTAAACCATGATATTTTGGCTCTTTTAACTCTAATTATGTTCTTGCGTAATTTGAAATATAATTTTCAGGCTGAAACTGTATGTTGAACAAAATTTGTCCATGATATTTTGGCTCTTTTAACTCCAATTATGTTCTTGCGTCATTTGAAATATAAATTTCAGGGTGAAACTGTATGTTGAACAAAAGTAAACCACGATATTTTGGCTCTTTTAACTCTAATTATGTTCTTGAGTAATTTGAAATATAATTTTCAGGCTGAAACTGTATGTTGAACAAAATTTAACCAGGATATTTTGGCTCTTTTAACTCTAATTATGTTCTTGCGTAACTTGAAATATAATTTTCAGGCTGAAACTGTATGTTGAACAAAATTTAATCATGATATTTTGGCTCTTTTTACTCTAATTATGTTCTTGCGTAATTTGAAATATAATTTTCAGGCTGAAACTGTATGTTGAACAAACTTTAACCATGATATTTTGGCTCTTTCAACTCTAATTATGTTCTTGCGTAATTTGAAATTTAATTTTCAGGCTGAAACTGTATGTTGAACAAAATTAAACTATGATATTTTGGCTCTTTTAACTCTAATTATGTTCTTGCATAACTTGAAATATAATTTTCAGGCTGAATCTGTATGTTGAACAAAATTTAACCATGATATTTTGGCTCTTTTAACTCTAATTATGTTCTCGCGTAATTTGAAATATAATTTTCAAGCTGAAACTGTATGTTGAACAAAATTAAACCATTATATTTTGGCTCTTTTAACTCTCATTATGTTCTTGCGTAATTTGAAATATAATTTTCAGGCTGAAACTGTATGTTGAACAAAATTAAACCATGATATTTTGGCTCTTTTAACTCTAATTATGTTCTTGCGTAATTTGAAATATAATTTTCAGGCTGAAACTGTATGTTGAACAAAATTTAACCATGATATTTTGGCTCTTTTAACTCTAATTATGTTCTTGCGTAATTTGAAATATAATTTTCAGGCTGAAACTGTATGTTGAACAAAATTAAACCATGATATTTTGACTCTTTTAACTCTAATTATGTTCTTGCGTCATTTGAAATATAATTTTTAGGCTGAAACTGTATGTTGAACAAAATTAAACCATGATATTTTGGCTTTTTTAACTCCAATTATGTTCTTGCGTAATTTGAAATATAATTTTCAGGCTGAAACTGTATGTTGAACAAAATTAAACCCTGATATTTTGGCTCTTTTAACTCTAATTATGTTCTTGCGTAATTTGAAATATAATTTTCAGGCTGAAACTGTGTGTTGAACAAAATTTAACCATGATATTTTGGCTCTTTTAACTCTAATTATATTCTTGCGTAATTTGAAATTTAATTTTCAGGCTGAAACTGTATGTTGAACAAAATTAAACTATGATATTTTGGCTCTTTTAACTCTAATTATGTTCTTGCATAACTTGAAATATAATTTTCAGGCTGAAACTGTATGTTGAACAAAATTTAACCATGATATTTTGGCTCTTTTAACTCTAATTATGTTCTCGCGTAATTTGAAATATAATTTTCAAGCTGAAACTGTATGTTGAACAAAATTAAACCATTATATTTTGGCTCTTTTAACTCTAATTATGTTCTTGCGTAATTTGAAATATAATTTTCAGGCTGAAACTGTATGTTGAACAAAATTAAACCATGATATTTTGGCTCTTTTAACTCTAATTATGTTCTTGCGTAATTTGAAATATAAATTTCAGGCTGAAACTGTATGTTGAACAAAATTTAACCATGATATTTTGGCTCTTTTAACTCTAATTATGTTCTTGCGTAATTTGAAATATAATTTTCAGGCTGAAACTGTATGTTGAACAAAATTAAACCATGATATTTTGACTCTTTTAACTCTAATTATGTTCTTGCGTCATTTGAAATATAATTTTTAGGCTGAAACTGTATGTTGAACAAAATTAAACCATGATATTTTGGCTTTTTTAACTCCAATTATGTTCTTGCGTAATTTGAAATATAATTTTCAGGCTGAAACTGTATGTTGAACAAAATTAAACCATGATATTTTGGCTCTTTTAACTCTAATTATGTTCTTGCGTAATTTGAAATATAATTTTCAGGCTGAAACTGTATGTTGAACAAAATTTAACCATGATATTTTGGCTCTTTTAACTCTAATTATGTTCTTGCGTAATTTGAAATATAATTTTCAGGCTGAAACTGTATGTTGAACAAAATTAAACCATGATATTTTGGCTCTTTTAACTCTAATTATGTTCTTGCGTAATTTGAAATATAATTTTTAGGCTGAAACTGTATGTTGAACAACTATAAACCATGATATTTTGACTCTTTTAACTCTAATTATGTTCTTGCGTAATTTGAAATATAATTTTCAGGCTGAAACTGTATGTTGAACAAAATTAAACCATGATATTTTGGCTCTTTTAACTCTAATTATGTTCTTGCGTAATTTGAAATATAATTTTCAGGCTGTAACTGTATGTTGAACAACTATAAACCATGATATTTTGACTCT
Organism: Symsagittifera roscoffensis; assembly: GCF_963678635.1. Lineage (NCBI taxonomy): Eukaryota > Metazoa > Xenacoelomorpha > Acoela > Convolutidae > Symsagittifera > Symsagittifera roscoffensis. The sequence goes on from NC_087065.1 coordinate 50,337,454, forward strand.
TTTAACTCTAATTATGTTCTTGCGTAATTTGAAATATAATTTTCAGGCTGAAACTGTATGTTGAACAAAATTAAACCATGATATTTTGGCTTTCTTAACTCTAATTATGTTCTTGCGTAATTTGAAATATAATTTTCAGGTTGAAACTGTATGTTGAACAAAATTTAACCATGATATTTTGGCTCTTTTAACTCTAATTATGTTCTTGCGTAACTTGAAATATAATTTTCAGGCTGAAACTGTATGTTGAACAAAATTTGATCATGATATTTTGGCTCTTTTTACTCTAATTATGTTCTTGCGTAATTTGAAATATAATTTTCAGGCTGAAACTGTACGTTGAACAAACTTTAACCATGATATTTTGGCTCTTTTAACTCTAATTATGTTCTTGCGTAATTTGAAATTTAATTTTCAGGCTGAAACTGTATGTTGAACAAAATTAAACTATGATATTTTGGCTCTTTTAACTCTAATTATGTTCTTGCATAACTTGAAATATAATTTTCAGGCTGAAACTGTATGTTGAACAAAATTTAACCATTATATTTTGGCTCTTTTAACTCTAATTATGTTCTCGCGTAATTTGAAATATAATTTTCAAGCTGAAACTGTATGTTGAACAAAATTAAACCATTATATTTTGGCTCTTTTAATTCTAATTATGTTCTTGCGTAATTTGAAATATAATTTTCAGGCTGAAACTGTATGTTGAGCAAAATTTAACCATGATATTTTGGCTCTTTTAACTCTAATTATGTTCTTGCGTAATTTGAATTATAATTTTCAGGCTGAAACTGTATGTTGAACAAAATTTAACCATGATATTTTGGCTCTTTTAATTCTAATTATGTTCTTGCGTAATGTGAATTATAATTTTCAGGCTGAAACTGTATGTTGAACAAAATTAAACCACGATATTTTGGTTCTTTTAACAATCCGACAAGTTGAACAGAAAAAATACTCGAAAAATTTTGCAGGTGGGGGGAAAGGAAAAAGAGCCGATTGTGTTGTACCCATTGGGGGTTATAATTTGCTGAGCTGCTCTCATAGGAAAGAGCCCAAAAACGTACGCGGGGGGTTGCAAATGCTTATAGTTACATATTCAAATGCAACCACCATGCTTATAACTTTGGACGTTACAAGAACGGACATTTTAAGCATGGTGGTTGCATTTGCTTATAGTTGATATATAGATTGATAATGAGGCTCTTTCCCTCTCCCCCACACTCGAATTTCAGTCTTGAAAAATTAATTTCAAGTTATCATAATGTAATGAAATTCTGCTTAGTGAACAAACTAACTATTGAGAACAAATTTATTTTTCATATTTCACATCGTAACATCACGCATTCAGTCATAATAACACGTAAGACAACTGAAAAAAAAATAAAACTGGAAATGTGGGGGGAAATTGGAAAAGAGCCGATAATGACTTGAAAAGTTAGCATCATGGCGAATTGGAAATTGGTTCAAAATCAGTTCATGAATTTGGCGGCACGCTAAGTCAGAAGTTAAAAGTAGACAACTCTTGCGGAGATCAGTCAATAGCTGGAAAAGAAACGACAGGCCTACAGAAACTGATGCTGAAGAAATGAACAGAATTACTCAGGTAACCAAACGATTAGCAACTCATCATCGTCATTCAGTCATTCTGCTCAAAGAGGATTTATTTAAACTATTCCCATTAGTTTCCCATAACTAGAGGAATGATTCATTTGTAGTCTTAATTCTCCCCCCCCCCCCACTTAAGTTTTTCAGATTCAAAATCAATTTACGTAGTTTATCACTATAATCCCGTCATATGTTACAATGAAGTACAAACCATGCCCTAGACGGCATGCGTGATTCCACGAAAGACGTGTTTGCGTGAAAAAACCATTAGAAAACAGCGCCTTCTGTTTATTATGAAACCGTTCAAATTTGTGTTTCAGTTGTGTTTTGTGTTGGTATTTGGCGTATGTGGCGTGGTTTGGGCTGCCAAGGACTACACGATTGTGCCAGGATACACTGGCTGTGAGGTGACCTATGCAGTGATTGAGAAGATCAAGGAGTCTAAAATATTTGTGGAGTGAGTACTAATTCATTGGAAAACATTTGATGGTTCTATTCCTGACAATAAGGACGGCGTTTGGTGCTTAAATGGTCAAGAAAAATTCGAAAAATTTATTTAAATTCAACAATTATATGTGAACATTAACCTCAACAAGTTCATATATAAAAGCTATAGCGGCAGAAGCTCAGTTGAACATACGAATAATTCAACAAACTCAGCTACTAAAAACATTTGAACAAAAACCGAAACTAGACTTAGTTTAATTCAAGTTTTAGATTCTAAGGTTAAAAGGTTTTCTTTGCTTTCAGAAAAAATTTTAGCTAAAACCAAAAAATTTTATATGAAATGACTACATTAAAATTGGAAAACGTACGCATAGTTAGCCGCGCTAACATCGTTCACCCCCAAAGGAGTGAGACGGGGAGCGAGTTGCACAATTGAACGAGCGTACTCGCCGGTTGCCGATCTAGATACTGCGGACCACGCTATGCTGTTGTTACCGTAGTTCAACGGCTTGACTCGCGCTAACGGGTAATGAACCTTTGGGTTGTTGTCCTCAATCATCCAAACGAGATATCCGGTTTTCAAGTGTGATTCTGGAGGAGAGAACCATTTCGATCGTTTGCTTAGCGTTGGTACATACTCACAGAGCCAAGGTGTCCAGATGACATTTGCATATTATTGCGATCGGGTGTAGCGCTTTGGATAATTGAAATTTTCTCAAAACCTAGTGGCAGAAAAGTTTTTGTGGCTGTTAGTTGGGTTACAGTGGCTGAATGAGCGATTTTACAATCGAAAGTTTGAGGAACAGATTTATTAAAAATTGATAGTTTGTACACCAATGAACCGTTTGTACACCCTGTCATTTTTCACTGCATTTTGACAACGCGAATAAAATTTTTCAAAAATGATTTTCAAATGTGGATGGGGAAAGTGGACAAGAGCCAATTTACAAAAAATTTTTTCAAATGATTCTATGTTCGTGATTGTTGTTAAGAGTAATATAACAGACACGAAGGCTCTTCTCCACTCGCACATGTTGCTCTCCTCAATCATCCAAACGAGATATCCAGTTTTCAAGTGTGATTCTGGAGAAGAGAACCAATTCGCTCGTTTGTTTAGCGTTGGTACATACTCACAGAGCCAAGGTGTCTAGATGGCATTTGCATTTTTTTGCGCTCGGGTGTAGCGCTTTGGATAATTGAAACTTTCTCAAAACCTAGTGGCAGAAAAGTTTTTGTGGCTGTCAGTTGGGTTACAATGGCTGAATGAGTGGTTTTACAATCGAAAAATTGAGGAACAGATTTACTAAGAATTAATAGTTTGTACACCAATGAATAGTTTTTTCACCCTGTCATTTTTCACTGCATTATGACAACGCGAATAAAATTTTTCAAAAATGATTTTCAAATGTGGATGGGGAAAGTGGACGAGAGCCAATTTACAATTTTTTTTTCAAATGATTCTATGTTCGTGATTGTTTTTAAGAGTAATATAACAGACACGAAGGCTTTTCTATACTCCCACATTTAAGTTATCGATTTTTAAGTTTGTTTCAAGTGTTATTGGGTCTAAATGCGTTATGTTACAAAATGAAAAATGAAGAATAAATCTGTTCGCAATAATTAGTTTGTTCACCTTGCCAAGTTTCATTGCATTATCATAACGTTAAATAAGCTTTTCAAAATTATAGTTCAAGGGTGGAACTGGAAAAGAACCGAAAAAGAACACGTGAACACTATCTAACATCAATACCTTCTTTAGTCCCTTTTTCGTTAGAGACTATTCCCTTGGTCTAATTTGTTCTTCTTTTCAATATTAGGTATATGAAGCTATTCGTCTTTGTGTCTGGTTCATCCATGAGTGTTGATACATCCATCTTCCCTCAGCCTCTGCTTTATTTTTTTGTCGTTCGCTCATCAGACGTTTCTTGGTTCCATACTATTTTAAGATATATATTTTTATTAATTCATAAAGTATTAAATTGTTGGCAAAAATTGGGAAATGTTAGAAAAGTGTTCAATATTTTTAACTCAATGTTTTTAACTCCTTTCGCAGAAGTTTTTTGGATTATATCTAAACTTAGCCATACATATCAAAAAGGCGCGGACCTAGTAATTTCTCAAGGGGGATGCGAATCTACAAATTTCTCGAGGGGTGGGAGGGGGAATTGAAAATTTTGTCGATCTTTTTTCAATCCCCGGCGGGGATTGAATCCCTGAGAAGGGCGTCCCGGCGAAATAAAAGTATTACGTATTGATCCAGTTTTTTCAAATTGGGTAAATTAAAAAAAAAGTGTCCTTCATAAATTGCTCGTCAAACTCAAAAAGCTTGAGGTTCATATTTTTTCGAAGTTCAAAAGTTGAAGACTCTTAAGAAAACAAATCAGTTGTTTGTTCAGTTCCATTGCGTTTATTACTCTTTTCCAACTGTTAGTTGGCTATGTTCTAGTTATTGAGTAGAGTTTGAGTTTAAATGCAAAAATTTCTCTGCCAATTGTCCGCTAAATTTAGTTTTCTGCTCAGGGTTAATTTTTCTGTATGTTTTGCTGAACATCTGGTGACTGCGGGATTAATTGGAGAAATCGAAGTCGTTTTTGAAAATCTTGAAGTGTCGCTAAATGTTTTCTGTTTTCATAGCAGATATTAGGAAATCCCTACTGCTTAACAGAAAATCATATACAAGTTGCCTTTGTTTCCTGATAATGGAGTTCAAACATCGCGGAATAAGGGAATTCAAAAAAACTTTTGGCTTTTCTTCGTCACTTAATTGAAAAGACTTTTTAATTGTAAAGACTGCAATTTTTTTAAGATATTCACATTCAGATCGAATAGTTGTCCCCTTTTTGCAATTTCACATTGATTCCATCGTCTCTTTGAAGGCTGAAACGACGGAAATTTCATATAGATTTTTTTGAAACTTGATTTTTGCTGCTTTTCGCAGACGTGTGATCAGCTGAACAAAAGGATGATTGTGTACTGCTTTAGTTACCAAGTTTTGAGATTTATAGTTGAACAATTTTAATGCTCATGACCACCGCATAGAATTCAAATAAAAAGAAATTAAAGGTTGGCTTTTATTACTTTCACCCAAATTTGAATTAAAATTATTCAAAAGATTTATAGTGCATAAAGTATAAAGAACGCACTTTTTCTTCATAAATTCTGCATAGTAGCATTATGCCTTTAGTCGTCATATCTTTTCAAATAACTAAAACAGAAATGGACTCTATAGTTAGTTTAAACTACAAAGATGAGTTTTCTGATAGTCTGTTCAATTGTTTGAAACAATTATTGAGTAAGATAACAAGTCTCGAACAGCGTAATGACCAAAAAGATCAAGAATTTTTTCTTCTTAGAGAAGACAATGATGATTTGAAAAAAAATAAATCTCGATCACTAATAACGTCTGCTTAATTTTCAACATTTTTCCGATTGATTCCAGAACTCCACATCTTGTTAGTGATATCTGCAACATTATTTATCATTAATTTTATGGCTACGTTTTTTCAACGGATCGCATTAAAGTTTGTCACCCATTATTACTTTCTTCAGCAGGTGGAGTGTGCTCAATTTTTGTTAAATTCTTATATTTTGAGGACATGGAAGCGATCTACACCAAGAGATATTGTCTTAAAGGGAATTACGACAAAAAAAGGAAAAGTGTTTATAATAATAAACGTGTTACTGATCGGGAATTAAAACTCGATTTGGAGGAATTGAATATGGGTAGGACTACCCAAAACTGTCGGGTCAATTTTTTTGCAAAGATGATAAAAAGCCGTTAAGAAGAGTTCGGAAACCAATAAAAATTTTCGGGAAGGCACCTAAAACCGTGGAACTTGCAAGCGAAAACTTTGCAAAGAACGATAAAAAAGATTATTGGAAAAAGTAGCATACCTTCATGAAAAAAAATTGACGAGTAAAAATGAGCCAAAGCAAAAAAATTTTGAAGTTACAAATTCACCAGAGTGTGCTGGTAACCGAAGCTAAAAAAGCAGTGGACAGAAATTCTCAATTTACCTTGACTCAATACTTTCCATTCAGTTTGCAGTGATTTGATATGGAAAAGTAATTGAGGAGATTAAAGTGGGCTCTTTACAGGAAGGTTTTTTTCTTAACATACGTTCTTTTTGAAGCAATCACGACCAGTTGGTTTGTTCAATAAGTATATCTCAAGTGAAACCACTGGTTGTTGCTCTCTGTGAAACATGGATGAGTGAAAATCTATAAAATCTATGGATATAATCCATTTGTTGTAAGAAAAAGTTTGAAAGGAAAAAATGGGGATTCCTTTTTACATTAAAAAGATCTCAATTTCGAGAAAAAACTGTACAGTCGGAAACTGAATGTTTAGTTGTTATCAAAATAGAAAAAAAAAACATTTCCAAAAAAATGACTTAATTTAGCCCAAAAAGTTCCTATTGCTCAAAAAAAAAGATTTAAAGAAGAATTTAGTGGCCTATGCAGACCACGTATAGGCCGCTAAATTCTTCTTTAAATCTTTTTTTTTTGAGCAATAGGAGCTTTTTTGGGCTGAATTAAGTCACTTTTTGGAAATTCAATCGTTTGCGGTGATTTCAATATCGATACAACAAAATGAACAAAAACACAAAAGATTTTTTGAAAGTATCTAATTGCTTCAATTTTTCAAAACTCAAGCTACAAATGAATTACTACCCTATCTAATCTTGCAACAACCTCCTTTATTTAACTACTTGTAGCATTGGTTAATTTTGCAATCAACTAAAAGTAATCATAATGGTTTTTTAATTGAAAAAGGTAATTCTAAAAATTCGAAAAGCCAAAAAAAGAGAAAAATTTAATCAAATTAGGGCAGCAGATTTTACTCATTAATCCAGAAAGTCAGGTTGATACAAAACAGAATCAATTACAACAAGTATGTTAAAACTGATAATTAAATTTGCTGGAAAAATTGAAAATTCGAAACAAACCTTATATAAACCGAGAAATGAGAAAAAAAGAAAATACAAAGCAAAACAACCATTTCAAAAATTGATCTTGAGACAGTCAGAAGCGAATCATAAGTTATTCAAAGCACAGATAAATAAAGTAAACAGTGTAACCCGAAATGGCTGGCGAAAACTCTACGCTGTTACAATTGGATCAAACCCTGATTCTTTGTATCTTTTTAATGATTATAGGCTGTTTGGTTGTGCCCAAAAACTGATTAGAAAAATCTGTGATGTAATTATTTTAACATATTTTTTCCTACAATTGTCTCCAAGCTTGCAGAAAATCTAAAAAGGGAAAAAAGACCATAACATAAAAAAAATTATTCAGCAATTTTCTTTTCTAGGAAATTTTGCAGACTTTTAAGTCGGTGAAAAATCAAGGTTCCTCTGGGCATGATGATAATGGTAACAAATCATACTCACTAGCGGTAATTGCTGAACTTCTAGCAAATACATTCAATGAGTGCATTTCTGAAAGGTTAGTATCCCAGTCAACTCAAAATAGCAAAAGTTATCATTCCCCCTTTTTAAAAGTGATCACTCAAAAAATCATAGTAATTTTCAACCCATCAGTTTATTAAGTATAATCTCTAAAGTTTTTGATAGGTTTATTCACAAATGCAATTCACAAGTAAACTTTGTTTCTGAAAACTGTTTTGTTTTCAGCTTGAAAAATCATGCGTTGATGCATTGACTAAATTTACTGGGTTCTTTAGAAACGTAATTGAAAAACGACTGACCTGATTATCATGTTTCATTGACCTCGCAAAAGCTTTTGATACGCTCAGTCATGACTTGCTGCTGCAAAAGCTTGAATATTTTTGTTTTTTTGATGTGTTTTTCTTAATTTCATGAAAAGTTACCGAGAAGGCAGACAACAATATAAATTATATGGTACAACATTCTCCGAAAAGCAAAAAATAATTTTGGATGTACTTCAGGGTTCGGTTCTAGGACCGATTTTGCTTCTATTTTTTATCAACGATATGCCAAGTTGCTTGAAAAAATCAAAAGGTACCCTGTTTGTTGATGAAGAGACGGTATATGCGGAAACTTGGTTGACTGGCCTACAGTTTGATGAAGATTTGATTGCCACAAACAGTTGGTTTTTAGAAAATGGTTTATCGGTGAATACTAAGAATGGTTGTATTTTTTAAAAGCACAACTGCTTCATTTTTATATATCATATGCTAAATCGGTAATATTTTACGGGATTTGAGTTTTTGATAACACATATAAAACTCATTTGGAGGAAATACACAAGTTTGAGAAAAGGATGAAGAGTACCATTTATTAGAAACTGTCACGGAGATATTGAAGCAAAAAATTTCTGAACGTGTTTGATATTTATTTGTATGAGCTGTTTAAGGAGCTTTTCAAATTTTAGAACACGAAAAAGGGGATGAGTTGTTGAAAAAAGAAAAAGAACACACCGTCGTGTCACTCGTAGTTCCAGCAAAAGTGTGCTACAAACTGTGCCCTTTCACAGCACAGTCATGAAAAAAACTTTACAAAAACACCTCTAGCCCATAATAAAATGATAGAGTCTCATCTATTTCCCAAAGATATTGAAAGCCTGAAAACAAGCGAATTTGACATTTTTTTCTACAAATTTTTGCAACAATCAGGTTATAGATATTGAGTTTTTATGAAACTTTTTTATATGAGCCCACCTTTCTTCTTTTCTTCTTGTTTTTTATCTTTCCAGGGCAGTTGGCGATAAGCTGAAATGCTCCTTCAACAGCCCTTCTAGAGAACATATTGCGTTAATTTCATTAATAATGTAATGTTTCTGGATAAGTGGTTTCAAATACAAACAAGTTCAAGAAATTTTAATACGTGATGGGAAAATAGCAGACATCATTTTACATTTGGAGGCTGCTTGTTAATCAGAGATGTTTGTTTGCAGTCACCATTTCATGTTGAATGTGATCGCTTTCACGACTGAGTTCGGCACGAAGACGATTGTGACGGAGGGGTGGGGCATCTGGGAGATCACTACGACATCCCTGCAGATTGCAATCCAGTTTGCTAGAACCAATGGCCTGGTGGCCCAGATAGAGAAGATACTCTGCGTCGACTGGAGCTCAGTGGACATCCAAGACATGAACAAGCCCATGTATTGTGGAATTACGGCCATGATACTCATTCAGTCGGTTAGTGCACTAATCATCTGAAAACACATCTCAAAATTTAAACCTCTTAACTGTTTAATCATCCATGAAAGTCAAAAAATAAGAAAATAAGTCCAAAAAAACGAGTTCAAGGTATATTTATGATTTATGTTCAAAGTCAATTATATCCAATGGTATATTGCGTGTTCTGAAGTTTGCTTATAAGAATTAGAGAAACTTGTACAATGTCATGATGAGCTATTCGGTGATGATCAATTTGAAATGATAAGACTTGCGGACGCTCGATAGGTACTATTATCGGGATCGACAGTAGTAGTTTATTCGGCGGTCTGTTTGCAGCTTTTTTGGTTTAGAAAATGTTTGTTAACTTTTTTTGGCTCTTTTCAAGCTTCCGGCCCGCCCCGTGGGTTTTGTTGAAAAGTTTATCAAGCGTTTTCGCAAACTGCCGTATGAGCAATTGTTAGAATACTATTTTACTTTACAATTTTGCAAAGGGAGCGGAACTGGAAAAGAGACAAAATTTGAAATTAGACAAGAGATTCAATTTGAACGCACTTTTTGTTGCAGGGCGGCAGCATTATTCCCTACAGCTGGAAGGTAATACTTATTCTATGTTTGTATTTACAGCTGCAGTTTGTTTCATATCACTGATTTTGATTTCAGCAACAAGCCATGATGTGGTTTACAGCAACCAAAATGCAACAGCAATATAAGTTAGTACTTGATCAAACCCACTTTTTCAAGTGATAAGTATCAGTTTTGGTTTTTAACTCGGTTTCCAAAAATCTCTTGTGGTACTGTTTTACCACAACCCATTTTGGTCGATCAAACGTAATGTTTTTCAAATACAGTGCTGAAAGAGGTTCGCTGAAAAATCTGTGCGTTTTTATCTAAGCTTTTCTAACGAACATACCTAAGTTTTCAACTAAATCGCAACTAGTATTTTTTGGGTTTCAACTCGAAAACTACTCTTATTGCTATTTTGAAAGTTTGATCATTGGAGTTCCATGATTAAAAATCAATTATTTTCAGTTTCTTTGTCAGTGTCTAAAAAGGTGAAAAATAATCGACCATAATTAATTAAAAATGAATCATAACAAGGGCGGATCTAGGATTTTCTCGAGGGAGGGGCGGATTTTCAAAAAAAATCGAAAATTTTGTCGATCTTTTTTTGGGTCGACCGAATTGATTTTTCGAGCTCTCCCTAACCACAGTTTAGTCCCTGTTTTGGCCAAATTTTCTGCTCCTCAGGCAAAATTTTGAAAAAACAGCCCAAAAAGGCGTTTTTGAGCACTTTTTGGAAAATTTTGACCAAAAAATCGCTTTTTTTCGGCGCGCGCTCCCCTCTCAAAATTAGTATATATTGGCGCCGAAGGCGCCTTTAGAAAACTTCTAGGGTAGGTCGGCCAACAATGGATTTCTTAAAAAGTACCAATGGGGGGACCCTTTGGGTCGGCAGGTGGTCGAATCCCTGACGGGGGGCGTCCCAATCCCCCCAAATCCGCCCCTGATCATAATGCTACTGTTAGGAGACAACAAATCATTTTTAATCCACTATAATCATTTTTTTTTTCAATTTTGTTAGCTTTCAATTCTAGCCTGAAAACAATTCTAGCTTGAAATCCATTATACTTTACACTTCACAGGTCATTGAAGTATGAAATATAATGTGTTTTTGACATTATGCTACAAAAAATGCTTATCATACTATTTCATAAATCAAAAATACTAATAAAATAGCAAGATACGTTGTTTTCCATACTATTAAATACTATGATAAGCATTTTTTGCCAATTTCTGGAATATAATAACAATGGTTTTGCCATACTTTTTATCACAAAAACTTTATGAAAAACAAGTTTTTGTTCTATGAAATTGCGTGATGAGCGTTTTTTCCATACTATGAAATTGTAGATAATTATTTTTTCCATAAATCAAAATACAAAAATTTTTGTTTTGATTTTTTTATGTTTCATCCGAAACACTTTCCAAGGGTTTTTAGTCACACGAAAACCCAGAGTGTAACTGGTATTTGCCACGCAGATGAACTGCATTTGCTGAATTTGGCCATGTAAGTTAATTTTATCATTTTCACTTGGAAATATATACCAAGAAGGTAACTTTTTGTATATGGCTAGAATTTTTTTAGTTCGAAAATATTGGTGTTTCAGAAATAAAAGCCTGTTTTCTTACAAATCTATCTTTAGCTCAGCATATGAAACAAAAAATCATAAACGTGTTTACAAAAAAAAATGTCGTTTTTGGATCTTTTGGGTAAAAAAACTCATCCTGGACTACGTTATAAACACAAAAAGTCAAGTTTTGCTTGCAAAATGTTTTTCCGTACAATATATATTTGAGCACAAAAGGAAGTTTGCAACCAAAAAAGAGATTAAAAGTTTCTTATCTCAAATTTGTTTTTTTCCCTATAAAAAAATGCATATCATACAATTTTCATACATAAAAATTATATGATAAGCATTTTTCCGACGAAAACTGAAATTATCGTTTCGACAATGAAATCATCTCAATCACTGAAAACCCCTTTTTAAACCCCTTTGAAAATATCCAAACAAAGTTTCAATTGATACTTGATTTTTCTAATTTTTCTCAATCTAGTTTTGTTCAAAACTAGACATATTATCGTAAAATTTCATAATGAAAGTTATATCATAAGCATTTTTTCGAACAAAAATATAATCATGTTGTTGATAATTAAATTGCTTTATGTCATCGAAAACCTTCATTAACCCCATTTGTAGTTAACGAAACATGTTTTTAGAGAGATGTTTGAAGAAAAAAATGTCTATAACAAAATACTTCTCATGCAATTTTTATACTTAAAAACTGTATAGTTGAAAATTGCATGATGAGCAGTTTTTCACCCAAAATTTTTCCTATTAGTTTTTACATGACCAGAAAACTTCAAATGGCCAAATCGAAAAAAATGTGTATTCAAAAATTTAAAACAGTTTTTTCAATTTTGTATGAAAATTGTATGACAAGCATTTTTTCCTATGACGCCATATATGAAAATGTATGATACGGGTTTTCCCTCTATGGACATCAACCCAGGCCATCAAATAGTTTGTCTTCGTACAATGTGCATGTTGATTTGATACCACGGTTATTCACGGTTTTGAACAAGTCTCATCATTGGCGTGTCAAGCATCACCAACACACTAAGAACTAAGTGCATCACCGTTATGAACTATCCCGCGTTTAAGAAAAGTGAAAACAAATCGATTATAATGGATTTTCGGTGTCTAAAGTGTTGTGAATATAATCGAGTCCCATGTTACGATCAGACAACAAAACTGGAGTAAAAATGGATTTAAATCCGTTTTTTTCTCGCAAAAACAAATTGCATTTTAATTCATTTGGAAACCATTATAATGGATTTTATAATAAGCAGAAAATCACATTAAAATCATATTGACTTTAAAATCGAATTGCAAAAAGGTTCCATTAAATCCTCACCCCCTAACGTTTGTCCTCTTGCCCCCCTCCCATCCACTGAACCCCCCACTGTACCCCCCACCTGAACACCCCCACCTGAACCCACCCTCTCTCCTACCTGAACCCAACCCCCACTGAACCAACCCCCCTTTGCTTCCTTACAAGCCACCAGCCCAACTTTATTTTAAAACGTAGAAACGAATTTATGCGCGTTGAAATTCGCATCTCCTTAAATAAGAAAAAAATCGATTGTAATTCAGTTCTGTTGTTAAGGTCCACCATAGTGAAAAAAAATTGATGAGAATGGATGAAACAAGATTTTGTTGCCTCGAAAAATTATCATAATATAATCCATTTTTAATTGATTTTTATCGATTTGTTATCACTTTTGTGGACACTGAGAACGAAACTCAATTATAATTAATTTTTATTCATGGAACTCCAATGCAGGATATGTCCGCTATCAATTTACGAACTAGTTTTTTTCTTTCTCATTTCTGCAGAACGTATTTTTCTTTATCGAATCAATATTTTTAACTCATTTCCAAAACAAAGCGAAACGAGTAAAGTGAAAAAAAAAACATTTTAAAGTGATTTTCTAGTACTTATATAAATTGATTTCAAAAAAATTGTAATTTTTTTATGTAAAAAGTTGGACTAAAAACCATTTAAAACCCACTTTTGCAGTTTGAGATTGACATGGGAATTGTTTATATTGACAATAATTTCGACCGCGAAAATCCATTATAAATTATAACGGATTTTAGTGGACGAAATTAATGTTGATAAAATCGATTCCCATGTATAACTTACATGAATCAATTTTTAACATTTCCTAAATGCGGAAATGCTCGAATCTGGATATGTTGAAAATTTTATCAGAGGTCAAGAGATTAGAAAGTATTTTCTTTCAAGAAAAAACGGAATCCTATAATAAAATCTTTCACTGACAATTCATATTCAGATGCTGATGCAGTTGCTGTACCTGAGTTTCTAACACAGCGATTAAATTTTTTTCTCTTCGGAAAATTGCTCAGTTATTAGAAACCCTATTAAAAACAAACTGAATTGAATAAAATATTTTGGATCAAATTAATATCCTCTTTTCCAGTCCTCCCCTTTGATTTTTTCTGAACTTCAATATTTAAAAGTCTATTTAAAATGACTTCACATGTTAACAAATGCATCAAAACGTGTCAGCGTAAAAAGGTGAACGATCTTTTACAACATTTCTCACATGCAAAACGCCGTGTGACCAACTTTTCAACAGCTTTATTTGGTAACTTTACGAGGTGGTGGGAAACTCGAAAAGAGCCGAAATTTTCAGCCAATCAGAATTAAGCAATTTACATGCAGCCAGGCGCTGATCTAGGAATGTCTCGAGGAGGGCTTTTCATAAGAAAAAAGTAAAATTTTGTCGACCTTTTTAGAGCTCTCCCAAACCACGATAAGGACCCTAATTTGACCAAAGCACTTTTTGGAAATTTTCGACCAAAAATTTTTTTTGGCAAGCGCTCCCTCACTCAAAATTGGTATAGATTGGCGCCAAAGGCTCCTTTAGAAAAACTTTAAGGTCAGTCAGCCAAACATTGATATCTCAAAATAGTACAAAGGGGGACCCTTTGGGTCGGCAGGGGGTCAATTCCCTGAAGAGGAAGGCGTCCGCCCCCGCCTCCTCCTCAAATCCGCTACTGCATGCAGCGCTTAACTTGATCTAATATATGAATTGAGGAAAGCATTTTGTGCTAATTGTTACATTACTATAAGCTAAACACTTGTATTTTTAGCATTTGGGAGGGGCATCAATTCCGAAAAAAATCTTTATTGAGAGTTTCATCCATATTTTAAAAACTATTATATTAACGTATAAGGACCTTTCAGAGCTTTGCTTTGATATGAGCAGTCCTGTTGAATTTTTTTTGTCAAAATTACTTCAATTCCGTCAGAATTTTGAAGACAAAACATTTTTCGGATCTCTGTAACTATCCCCTTTGGTACCTGTGCACGATTTTCCACCACTTCAAAAAACTATTTCAACGGCTAAATATAAACGATTTTATACTTAGTAACGAGTCCCCCTTTTGCAAAGAGGGTGGGAGAAATTGTTAAAAAGATTCCCGTTAAAAACGGCAAAGTTGAAACAACATACAAAACAACACTACGAAGTGCCTGGAAATTCGAAGCGAAATCGGATGTTATTTTTTCATTCTCTGCAGAAAATCGAAAACAAAATACCTACTGATCAAGTTTTATCAAATTGGATTACTTTTATCATAAATGTGTCAATCTCAAACCTACTTGACTTCACAGGAATAATTATTCCCAATTCAACGATATCACTTAATGTTTTAATTTGTAGCACTGAAAAACTGGTTCTTGGTAAGAACTAATATTGAAATTCAAGTTATTGAATGAATTTGAAAAAAAACTATATGTTTTTCGAAACAGTTTCAAAAACTCAAAAGTAAACAAAATTTTTTTCGGCTTTCTTAAATTCAACTGACGTCGACCGAGTCTGTTTAGAGTTCCAGTGAGATTAAAATTACACATGGGCCAAACTTTATCAAACTGGAAAACTTTTGCAAAACAATGTCAATCAAAATGTTTTCTTCGAACTCGAGTTACTCGAAGAAGATTAGTTCAGACTCTTATAAGGATCGTATGATTGTTTTCTTTTTTTTTATAGGAAAGTTATTAAAAGTTGTTACAGCTCAAAATAACTTTTCGATTTGGCTTTTGATTCTATATAAGTTCAGTTCAATTCCGTTTTGAAAAGGAAGGCAATCTCCACTATCAAACAGCGAAAGTGTAAGGGTCACAAAAGACGTGATCGACTTCTACAGTCAGGGGCGGATTTAAAGGGATTCGACCCCTGCTCGGAAAACAAGCTCGGAAAACAATAAAACTTGAAACTTGAAACGCATTTTTCTCAAGTTGGGTTAATTGTAGAAAAATCTTTTTGTGCGGATAGTTTAAATCAGGACTGTAGTTTCGAAAGTGGGAATTTAATTTTCAGAGTGAAAACAAATCATATTAAAAATTCGTTTACGAATCAAGCTAATCACAGAAATTCTTTATCATGAATGCACAACTTTTGTAGCACCGATTCGAGCGATCACCGTAGTGCTACAAGCCTGTTTCCAAGTGCCATTTGAGAGCAATTTGGAAAGTCAGAGCCTTGATTTTTGTTGTTATCCGATTGAAAACTAAACTTTTATTTAAACCATTTTTGTTGATGTATTCGATCAAAATCATAAAGATCAAAAAGGATTGAGTAGTAGATGTTGGAGGTTAAGTGGGGGGAGGTGGCGGACCCCCATGTACTAAGATAGGGAATAGAGCATCCGGTCCGCCAGCTATGTATTAAGATTGGGTATAGAGTCTACAATGTTTTAAGATAAGGAATACCAATGGTAAGGTTTCAGTGTGATGGTAAGAGAAAGAAAAACGAAAATTTTTTGGTTTTTGTGTAATTTTTTCGCAAAAATCTCGGCGCGCGTTACCTAATTTGGAACAATTGATTGATAATTATGTGTAGAATTAAGGTTAAATATTAAGTTTTTTTTTGGTGGATGGTAAGTCAATGGTAAGAGTTTTTGTGCAAAAACTTGGAATTTTTATCAAAAAAATTTTTTCGAAAAAATTCAAAACACGATAAGATTTTGTTTAATTTATTAGATACTTTTACTTTCTACCTATCTGAATCTATTCTGAACCTACAGAGACTTCGAAAAAAGTCAAGTTTTTTGAGAAAAAAGTTTAAATTACAAAGAAAGTATATAAATCACTGCATTGTATAACAAGTTTACCGCAACATTTTACATTTTAACATCATAAACCCAATATAATACAACATCATGAATAAATTTACTTGACCAGATCAGTTCTTATAAGTTCAGTGGTTTTGTATGAATTCCATCATCTTGTACTTGTCTTTTTGGATAAAAATAGCTTAGTCCTTTCTTTGTCTGTTCATATGTAGCCACCATATGATTTATAGTTCTGAATCCTCTGTTAGTAGATGTAAGATTAATTGCTTCATCAAGCACTCTCCTATACTTTGCTAAAGGTCCATCTCCAGAGTCTTCTAGAACCCGCTTATTCAATCCTTTGCTGCTAAATTTGAATTTGTCTGACTTGTTGTCATAGCAGCAATATGTCTTACTACATAAACAGAGCATTTCTGTGCACCTAAATTCTTCTTTGAAAAGTCCCGGCTCCCACTTATCATGTTTTTTATGGATACTACAACAGGTTCGAGGAAAGAAATTAGATTTTGCATCCGCCTTGAAGGAATTTCTGCAATCACTCTCCCTCATTTTTTCCCAAGCAACTCTCGTATCTGGTTGGATGCAATCGTACAAATTTTCTTCTGCAAGTGCCAAGTAAAGTGAGTCTGTGTCCATCTCCAACTCTTCAAACTTATTTACATCACAGAACTTGTCAAAGAAGTTATAGTAGAGTTCCAACATTCTCAGTTTTGCATACTGAAGTATGAAAAAACCAACAATGATGGGTTCTCTGTGCTCAATGGTTGACTTCAATAACTCCACCTCATATAAGTCCTTCTCAACTGTGTTAAGTCTCTTAAACAGTGGTTCATTGATTGCCTTGTGAGTTTTTTCATCGTTCAGATACTTCGTGATTGTATGCCTGGATCTATCCATGATCTGATATCCATAGCAGGAATTGCCCAAGAGCTTCATTGTTTCTGCTACAACTCCTGACAAAGGGTTTTCATCTCCTTCTCTTCTTGCATCAACCACCGATTGAACGAAATTATTGAAACACTTCCGAGGAGAATATTGAACAAATCGGTAAATTTTGGTGCACTGTAATCCAAGTTCCATAAAAAAGTTGAATAGAGGAGTTATAACCGTTCCATTTTCCAGCTTGAAACTAGATATCAGCATTCTCTGAGGATGTTTTAACATTTCGTTCTCGATCGCATAGTTTTTCATGTAATCTCCAATATCATTTCTTCCGACCTCAGTATTTTTGAAAATTGGAGGAAAATTTGCAAATTTTGATTTCAGTTCATCTGGAACAACCAAGTCGCACTGAACGTAGCCAAAAAGAGATCCATCTTTTATCTTTGCTAGAAGAGAGTGTGTAGAAAGAGGGAGGTCTTTTATAGGGAAAGTGGGTTGTGACGTGATTTTTGATCTTTTCATCGGTTTTGAAACTTTCCCACCAGTCACACTCCCACATTTCTTCAACTTTGTATCCTTTCTCTTGAATGTATTCTCGTCTCATCTCATCCATCTCTCTCTTCTTATTTCCTCGCTCGATATCCTGTTCTGTTAAGGAGGGACGAGTTTCTTGACAAGAACAAAAGTGATAGTAGCATCCCATTGCCTCGAATACTGTTTTACAGTGATCACAATAACCGTCCACATTAAAACAGTCAATTTTCTTCTGTTTTCCAGATGTAAAAAAGCTCTCAATTTTACATTCTGGTCTTGATTCTTGAAAGAAAGACATGACCATATTCTCAACGTTGCGAGTTCGATTATGTCTAGCCTTGAATTTCTGCATATCAGTGTCAAACTCCCATCTCGTATACAGTCTTGTTGGCATATCTTGACACATTGAATAGGGGTAAAGCTGACTCGCATCAATTCCAACGATTGACTTACAAATATTTGATGAATCTCTGATAAAGGTTTCGTCTACAACAGCTTTTCGAGTGAACACAATCGAAGGCCCACCAGTAATGTCTTCTCGTATTTTTTCACACAAGTCTTTATCACTTTCGCAAAATGGATAAAACTTGTAATTTGTAGATTTGTGTAGACAAATGTTTGCTAGATTTGGAAGTGTACATCCAAGTTTCAACATATCTATCCCCTTGTTATGATAAAACTGAATCTTTTTTTGCATTGCCTCCAGGGTTGGAACTACATCCTTGTTGTTGTATCACTTCAAAAAGTCTTTGAACACTGTCATTCCATTTTTCTTCAAAGTCTCTTGTAAGTAATTGTAATTATCCAAACCAGATGAAGGAACAGTCTTGATTTGAAGTTTTTTCAGTGCTAGCTGTTCATCAAGTCCACTCTTCCTCAGTTTTTCATAATCAGTAAAGTCTTTGTCTAGAGGATTGTTGTTTCTAAGTTTACTGAAAAATGCTTCATATGGGGGCAGTCCTGGAAAATCAAGTTTGTCTGGGTTATCAAACCACTCATAGGGAAAGAATCCTTTCGTTTCGCTAGCTTTATAGGCTTTGAGAAAAGAGTCCAAAGTAGTTGCCCCTCCCAGAAACTTCATTATGTCGAGAAATTGTACATCTCCAAACTTGAAAGATATAAAGTCATTTGCTTTTTTGATGACGGATGTTTCTTGTTCTTTATCGCGAATCAAATAGGGGATTAGGTAGGACTTGATCAAATTTAAATCATATCTACCACTGTTAAATCCAAAAACCGGTAGAGTATTTACATATCTCTCCAGATGTTGTTTCAAATCGATGAGTTGATTTTTCTGAATTCGCAAGAATTGGGTTGACATATCTGCTTCTTCCGAATCTTCAATACATTCATCTTCGTACTCAAACTTGTTACTTGAAAAACTCTGGCCTCGCTCATTCAATTGATCAAAGATTTTTTTCATTCTTTCAGTGACAGCTACTTCAATATCTTGAAATTTTTTTCTCATTTCTAGCTTACTTTGTTCAGCCAACAGCTCGAGGTTGGATATAAAATCAATAATCAAGTTCTGTGGATCCTTGTTGTACAAAAAGATGGGTTCATCAATCAGATTCGATGATATAGAGACTGAAAATGGAACGTGTTTCCCAATCCAGGTAGTAGTTTGCGTCTCTTTTAGTTCCTCTGTAGGAACACAAATCGACTCAAAGTCGAAAATTGCTAGATTATTGAAAAGCTTGTTGTCTTCAGAAATTGGAAGATTGAATCCTTCTAGCTTTTCAAACAAGGTTTCGCGAAGCTCATATACGTTCTTTGGGTAAATATGTTTCACACGATCCTTACATCTCAGAAGATGTTTGTTGAGAAACTCGGATCTTTTGAAGAAACTATCACAACTAGGGCACCGGAAACACTTAAAGAAGCTATCTATATCATTTGTATGAATGATATGATTGTTGAATCGCAGTAATTTGACTGTTTTATCAAATCTACCAATACTTCTTCGTGCTAGTTCTCCCACATATTCTCCCTCATGAATATCAAAATCGTAAATAAAGATGTTGCGTTCAATTATTTCCTCGGAAACTTCAACGGAAACTCCACGAAAATTTTTAGGATCATAACCAGATTTTGTTATGAATTCTGTAAAATATCTGGAGGTGTGAGTGTCGAGATCATTGTGTCCGTTCATGTACATGGCCAATGCGCGGAAAAGACACAAATGATCTTTGTAGGGTTCCTTGTCTTTGTTAGATAAAAGACAATTCACAAGCGTATGTCGTAATACAGGTTCGGGTAAGACAGAGTCTGGACATCCCATTGGGATGTTTTTCAGCAAAGCAGCAAAAATTGTAACGTTAGTAATCAACTTGAATCGCCACTTTGTGTTCTGGCGTTCTTGGGTACATTGCTCCACAATATCAAATTTTTCTACTTTTCCTTGGATTGTTATCAAATCCGCTTTCGTACAAAGTAAGTGGGATTTTTCAAACAGAGTATTGTTTTCATGGGCGTAGAAATATCGATATTCACCAGTCTCAATATTTCGAAGAACAAAACCCAGAGCAATGTTGATTTTGGCTGCAGAATCGAGCTTGTTGAAGACTTCTTCAAGTTTCTCGTTAATGATTTTAGTATCTAACTTGGACATTTGGAAGTTAAATACCTTGTGTCTCCCATTTTCCATCTCCGTATCCACTAGAAAATCTTGACATGCACCAAGTTCCTCCTTCAATTTTTCACCATCTTCCCCCTCATCCTCCACAATCTTGTTCAAGTCGGCTACCGTAGCACTAGGTTTCCGTTGTTTCGCTCCATGTTCCTTTCTCCGATGTTGCTGGAGAGAGTAGTAACTCGGGAACTCTTGTTCACAAGAAGAACAAACCGTCGACTGCTTCGAACTTCGTTGAGCATGCTTCTTAGCCATATGATAGCTCATTTCTTGTTGATTGTAAGTGGAATACTTACATTCAGGACAAGAAACAAATCCTTTAGCACATCTTTTTCGATGTCTCGCATTATCAGCTCTCCTGTATTCCTGACCACATTCCTCACATTTGACTTTCTCGTTTCGGTTAAGGGCAGGCATTATCTAAAAAAATTGAGACTTTTGGAATGTTCCAAATTTAAAAACTTAAAGTACCAATTGAATGAAAATACTTACTTTTCGTGAAGTAACGAAATTTAAAATTTGAAGTAAAATTCAATTGACTGTTTCTGATTGGTAAGCAAAATGAATGATTTAACCCAATAAAATAAGTGTATTTATACTAACAATGACACCTACGCAATAATCCTTTTACGGTAATGACGTCATTCTTTGAATAGAAGTGACGTCACCGCCTACGCAATTTTCCTTTTATGGTAATGACGTCATTCTATATTTAGAAGTGACGTCACCACCCACGCAATGTTCCTTTTATGATAATGACGTTATTCTAGAAATAGAAATGACGTCAACACCCACGCAATTGTCCTATTATGGTAATGACGTCATTCCTTTGAAAGTTCTAGAATTTTCCAGAAAAATTTTCAACCAATCAGAACTAAGCAGTTTCTAGTCATAAATTTGGATCCAAAATATTCATTTTTGAAGAATGTCAATCAAAAAGCATTTGAACTTCCTCGAATTACTCTACAAGAAAAAAGAAAATATTCCGTGTGATTTCCTTATTGATGAAATAGATGTAGATTCTTACTTTTTTCACAATTTTTTGGACGTTTATGTTGTCCAAAATAGAGTTCTCCGACTAAGTAAAGGTCTCTTTAGAGAAACTTACTCAATCAAAGAGTTTACTTTTGATTCACATATTGCCTATCAAAGCTATAAACTTACAGCTGAGTTACACTTGACTAGAAAAGAAACTTTATTTATTTTAGGAAATTTGAAGTTGATAAAAAAATCGTACGATAATATTTCAAAGACTCTTTTTCTTCCATATCCAACTCCCAAATTTGTTAAAACTCCCCAGCAAAGTGCTTTATTCCTCCATTTTTTTTAGGACTTTCAAAGTTCAAAATCTTGCATGATCAGGTTTGGTATCAGATTTCCAAAGATTTGCTTTGAAAAATTCATCAAATTTGAGTTATCATCTCACATCTACATCAAAATTAAAGAACTTGATTATCTGCTGAAAAATCAGCAATTTCTCATCGATTATATACAAAAAATTCAGTTAACTTGATGAGAAGACTTGCAGAGATGCTACTTTTATTAATTTTTCTTCTTTTGTTACTTATATCGGCAATTTTTCTTATTTTTACAGCAAACAACTTTTGGTCATTTATTTTTGCGATTGCTTTTGTGTATATTTTTACTTATTTGGAAGACTTAAGTCTTTGAAAGGTTCCTCTGACTGGATACAACAACTTGAACAAAAATGAACATTTTTGTGATTGGAAACGACAATGTGTAACTTTGTTTCCGATTGGATACGAGTTTTCTATAAGAATTCCAAAAAAGGAAACTAAAATCTGATTGGACACGACTACAATCCAAATAAGGAAAATTCATTTTCATTGGTTAAACCCACACATTCCAGTTGAAGGTACCCCTCTCTCTTAACTAAAAATCATTTTATTTTCAACTTAACTACCGTCAACTACCTCCTCTCTCAGCTATATAACGCAAGTACCTCCTACAGAGAATCAACTTGGAGAAATGCAAATGATGGAGGAAGTGGCCGAACATGTGGGAATGAACTACCCCGAAATTCCTGACTCTAGATATGTGGCCCAACAATTCGACGATTTCCTCTTTCCTTGGGAAGAGGGATCTGTGGACAACCCAATTACCATCGAAGAGGATGAGGGGTTCTCTGAACCAAGAACTCCAGTCAGCGAACCACCAGTGATGGAGGCAAGACCAGCTTTGCGCTCCATTGAGAACTTGCAAAGTTTTGAGAACTCAGCTGCTCGACAGCTCTTTGATTTGTAAATAAATTGGTTACTGTCTTGTGCTTTGTAATTTAATTTCTTTGTATCTAGTAAATTTATTTTCAAGAGATAGGAACAAAGAGATCATAGAAAAGTTTATTAAGAAATTTCAATGGTAAAAATTTGTTAAAAATGAAACTAATTATGCATCTGGTAAATACTTTTATAGAATTTTGTTAGAAAGATGGCAAAAAAATTAAACCAATTTTTGCAAGCATGTTAAAAACTTTACATTCATTTTTGCACCATACAAAACTTTTCATATTTTTTTTACACACTTGTTAAAAAAATCAAAGAAAATCTCGCAAATTAAGAAAAATTTCATTAAATATTTTCGCATTTTAAAGAAAACTGAAAGAGGATTTTCTTGCCTTGTTAATAATTAAATAAAATGAAAATCTTTGTTTTAATTTTGATCATAAAAAAAATCTCTTTTTTGCATGTAGATTGATCAAAAATATTGGAAAAACAATGTATTAAGATAGGGAATAGTACTCAAAGTCAGCAATTATGAAAATTTCTTAGCATTAATTTAACAAGTTTTTTACAAAAAATTTTTGCAATTTTTGCAAATGAAAAAGAAAAAAATAAGTTAGATTTTAGCATTTGTTTTCAAAAAAATTACGAAAAAACTTGCATCTAACACAAAATTTTGTTGAAAATTTTTGCACACTTGTTGAAAAAACCAAAACAATTTTTGCATCTTGTAAAAAAGTTTAATTAAATTTCTGCAAACGTGTTGAAAAAATCAAACCAAAATTTGCATCTTGCGAAAAAACTCTTGATTTAAATAAAAACAATTTTGACAAGATTTTTATTAACAAATATTCAACTATTAATAGAAAAATTTATACGCTCACTCTTTACGGTACCAAAACCAGCAATAAAACAATCAACAATTTTCAACAAGTCAGTCTCATACTTTGAGTTTTGAACTTTTCGAATCCTTTCCGAAAAAGCTGATCCAAGAGTCTGGGTGGACGCAAGCTTCTGAGCAGAACTGAGATAATGTCTTTTGAATTTTTTTCGCAGTAGTCGTTTCTTTGCAACACTGGGTAATTTTTCCGGTATTCTACATTTCAAGTTGTGTTCGACTGCACGATTCAATTGATTGAAAACTTCACCTCTTGATGAAATAATATTGAAATAAAATCTGTATTTATATAAAGTATATATACAGTCAACAATTTGATAAGTGAAATGATATTTATCTAATCTTTGCAAAATCTGATCGAGCGATGATCCGATTAATACTAAGTGAAATTTGCAATTTTCCACTGGGCAGAATGATGAATGGTTAGATACACAGTAGTCTTGGGTAACAATAATTTTTTCATAAAAGTTTTCTGAGACAGAGATAAAAAGAGATTTTGCATTGTAGTCCGAATAAAAAGTGGGATATGCTTGACACATAGCAGATGCCATCACCGATTACTTGTTGAAAATGAATTTTATCTATATTGAATTGCTTATAAAGTAGTTCCATCACCTACGCAATGTCCATATTTGGATCATCACCTACTCATTATTCCATATAAGGTAATAATACTTTATATGGATTGTACAGTGAGTCATCTAGATTTCCTAATTTCTATAAATTTACAAATATCATTATTTTGAAATATCTACTACTGATCAGTTGGTTCTGAATCTTAAATCAAAAATGTATTCACGAAAAGATATCCTTCCCAACTATATTGAATTTGCTAAGAACCAAAAAAGGATTGGGAGATTTTCTTGGTCCCAAAAACCCTACAACGGAAAAATTTACTGTGAACCTTGCTTCCAATTGCTAAAGAAAAATGAATCTGGACAGTTCGAAAAACCCAGCAAGTCTATCTTGGTGAAAAAGAAGGGGAAAAGATATCAGCAATACGGAATACTGTTATTCACGATGCTGAAAACCTTGGACTCGTTCCTGTATTGGAACCCTATTCTGACAAAGACTCAACCATGGAGCAGGAACTTGCAAACTGTCATGCGGTGTATGACGTAGCAACATACAAGAAAAGAAGGGTGTGTGTCACAATCAAGAAGTACAGTGTGAACAAGCCACCCTACATTCAGATTCGACTCTTCACTGCAAAGGAGAACGAAGTCTTGAAGCAAGTTGCCTATGTTAACTATACTTTGAACGAATTCAAAGAACTTGCCCAAGTCTTGGGAGATTTTATGTTTGTTGAGAACTGTAATGTTAATAATTTTGTTGTTGAGTGATGTTATTATAGTAATGTAATTCAAATATTCATCTTCTTGAATCATTTTTTAAAACTTCTTTGAGCTGAGCAGTATGAGTTGGAACATTGGTTTTTCAAGAAATCTTGTTTTAAAGCTTCAAAATAAATTGGGACTTTTACATAACGTCCTACAAGAAAAGTCCCAGAAATTTTCACTAACAGTTTTGGAATCTCAAAATTTACCAAAATTGCAAAATTTGGATACAGAATCACAAATTTCTCAATTTGAGTGGACTTTGCATAATGGAAGACGAAAAATTTTTCTAAGTTATCGTTCAGATATTAAAAAAATAGATCTTATAGAGTATGGTAGAAAAGAAAACACTTGGAAGAACAATCAGAATTTTCAGTTGGAAAAAAATAGTATGATAATTTGGTTGATTTTATCCCCTCAGTTTTGTCTTATGTAGAAACATTCAAAAAAACTTGTATCATTATTGACGAATGCACTGTAGAAAATGAACGTTCAGAAATTGAATGAAGTTCTCAGAAATTTTGATTTGATAAAGCATGACTTTTCATCAAATACAAAAAGAAAAAATTACTTTCTTTGTACCTGTATTGTTTTGGACCCAAACATAAATTTGAAAGAAATGGACCAAAAATTTCCTTTTGGGGGTCTAATTGGATACGGAAATTCTTGTATGGATTACTTTTTTGCAAATTCAAAAATTTTCAGACTTCATGCAATTTTACATGATGCAGCTGGATCTGTGAATTCTACTACTTATAAGGGACCTGGTTATTGTTATGTTTTACCTAGATTTCCAAGTTCTTGTTTTCTTGGTCACGTGACTGGATTAATCTTTTGATTATATGTTAAAATTTTTGCTTCATCAGTATATGCATTGTTCGATTGTTAGTTGTTCTAACAAAAATTTTCAGCGAAAACAGTAAGCATCATGAGTCTAGTTGTTTTGGATATTGAGTGTATTGAAAACAAAATAGTTAAAGAGTTAGGAGTTTATCAAAATGGACAAACTGTGGGATATTCCTTTCTTCCTACCAAAAAATTCAAAGCTACATCTCAGTCTGCTTGGTGTACGAAGCATCTTCATGGAATCAATTGGAACAGTGGCCATGAAAAATATACTGAGCTTGAAAAAATATTGAAAAAACTAAAAGCTCCAGAAACGGAGTTTTTTGCAAAAGGTTATGAAAAATGTAAAACTCTGTCAGAAATTTTGGAAACAAAGGTTACAAACTTGGATGACTACGCATGTCCAAAAGTCCAGAATTTGGTTTTCAAAGATGAAGAATATGATTGGAGGTGTAGCAACTACCCATTTCGTCATGCAAATACTCTTCACTGTGCAGAAAGAAAAGCATTTGCATACGGAACATGGAGTCGATGTTTTTTTTAATAAATTGTAAATTACCTTAATAATTTTGTATTATTGTGTTTTTGAAATTTAAATGTTAGTCATTATCAATTTTTTCATTCCAGAGTTGAGATGGGTGATGAATGTGACAAGCAATTAAATTTAGGAAATTTTGTTTTTGATGAGGAGAATCATGAACGAAAATCTTGGAAGTTTTTTGGACGTACGTGTAATAGATCTCTTTTAGTGTTTATGTGCCAATTTTTTGTCATAGTTTTAATACTAGCATGTGCCATCGTTCGAATAATGTTATCCACTACATGTGAAGAAACAACTGTTTGGGTAGCAATTTTATCAAGTACAGTCGGTTATATTTTACCTTCTCCAAAGCTATGAACAAAATAATTTCTACCAAAGAACGAGTTTTTATTTCGCTAGTTGGACCGAGTGGATCTGGAAAATCACATCTTATTTTTGAGTGGTTAAAAATTGGTACATTTCAACCAAAGTTTGACAAAATTTTTTATTTTTATCAACATTATCAACCTCTTTATGGACAAAAAAAAACCTTAAGTTTATCCAAGGAGTTGACTTTGAACTGATTGAAAACCTTCCCAATAATGGAACAAAATACCTGTTAATGTTTGATGATTCTTGTGAAGAAATTTCAAATTCTAAGCAGTTTGTAAAAGTTGCTGCTGCTGGAAGACACAGGGGACTGAATACAATATATATTAAGCATAACTTGTTTCATCAAAGCAAATTGGGAAGAGATGTTGAGTTACAAAATACACATATAGTCCTTTTCAAGTCACCGAGAGATGTTTTACAAATCAATACATTAAGTCAACAATTAGGTCTAGGATCTCAATTGAAAGAGTGGTATCAAGATGCAACATCTACTCCTTATGGTCATTTACTCATTGATTTAACTCCAAAAACAGTTGATTCGCTAAGA
The DNA here is from genome assembly GCF_963678635.1 of Symsagittifera roscoffensis. Taxonomy (NCBI): domain Eukaryota; kingdom Metazoa; phylum Xenacoelomorpha; order Acoela; family Convolutidae; genus Symsagittifera; species Symsagittifera roscoffensis. The sequence goes on from NC_087065.1 coordinate 50,364,678, forward strand.
TATTGCACAAACAGTGGTTCATTTCCATCAAAGTTTTATCTACCAGCAGGAACAGAAACTAAGTTTTTGGACGATGAGCATACAATACGTCTCTATACTCCCAATATTCCAAACATTTTCCCAAAAACTTCAAAAACAATTCATCCTCCATTGTCCAAAAAGTTTCATTCAATTCCTCAGCGAATGTCTAGTAAACTTACTACGAGGCGAGCTAAATGATCTTCGAAAAGTAGACGTAGTAAAATATCGACGAGAAATATCAGAACTCACACGAAGAAGAACTTCACTGCATAAAAGGAGAACTATTTTGAGCTCACCAAAAGGCTTACAATTAATATCTGTTATCACTCCTTTTGTCATTAAACGATTGACGTAGTATGGATCAGTTTGTTCTAATTCCTTACTCAATTTATCAATCACAAAGCACACTTCCAAGAAAACCAAAATTGGAACAAAAGCAAGAAAAAGAGGAGATTGTACCAAAAAATTTTGATTCTATTTACACCGCTGTAAATGCAAAGTTGAAAACGAGTAACAATAAGCACCTTATTGATTTAATTTTGAACTCTCCTAGAATTAGACTAAGTGAGTCAGAAAATATCATATTAGATAATCGAGACACAAAAGAATCAATTGTAGACTTTGTGTGTACACTAAAACGAAAAAATACCAACTTTCCCGATATTTACTTTACCATTTTGGAAGCAACTCAAATTCCACCTAAACTTGTTGCCAACAAGAATGCCAAAGCGAAAGACAGAGGAACTTGGATCCCTTTCAAAATCTGAAAAGGTAAGTCTGAACAGATTATATTCTAGGGGTAGAGCTGCGTACGGTTCTGTGCGAAACTCGAGTAAAGCAAGCGGATTGTCAAAAAAGAAAATAGAACAGTTTTTACAAACCAAGACATCGTATACAAAATTTGGTCCCCCAATCAGAAGTTTTTGAAGGCTTCAAGCATTTTCAAAATATATAAATGAAATTTGGTGTATGGATTTGGCATTTGTGGACAAACTAGCGAGTCAAAACAAGGGAGTCAAATATTTATTGGTTGCTGTTGATGTTTTTTCGCGATTTGTCAGAGTTCAAACAATGAAAAAGTAAATATGCTAAAGACACTTTGCAAGCTTTCAAAAAAATGATTTCTCGAAAAAACACTCCTGAAAAGCTTTGGGTTGATAAAGGAACGGAATATGGAGGAATTTTCAAAAAATTTTGCAAGGAAAAAAGCATTGAAGTTTACTCAACCATGAGTGAAACAAAAGCTGCATTTGCAGAGAGAGCCATTCAATCATTAAAACACATTATTTACCGCTACATAGAAGATCATGGTGAAAAATTCATTAACAAGTTGCCGCAATTTGTGTCTACAATGAATTGTCGCATCAATAGATCTATTGGGAAATCACCTAGAGATGTCAAGAATACGGATTTCCTCTCAATTTTGTACAATAAACCTCTAACAAGGTATAAGAAACTAAAATTCAAAGTTGGAGACAGAGTGAGAATTTCAAAGAATGATATTCCGTTCCGAAAAGGATATAAACCACAATTTACAGATGAAATTTTTGAAATTTCGGCAGTCTCTACAAAAAAGCCTCCAACATACATCATCAAAGATCTCGACAAAGAGGAAATTCTTGGAAAATTTTATGAAAAAGAGTTTAGAAAATGTTCTGATTAAAGGTAAATCATTTTTAAACTAAATTTTTACCGATCAGTTGTCATGGATTCTTTCACTATTGAGTTGGTTTCCAGCGCTTCTTTTAATTGTTATCAGAATAATAGTCTTAGTTCTTTTACAAATCTTCTACCTGAACAAATACATTTGAAAGGAGAATGGGAGGTTGCTATTTCAGAAATATCATACCCTTCTTTGTACCAAAATGTTACAGAGGGAAAGTTTACATTCGTAGACGGAAGAGAAAGTTCTGAGGAGAAAAGAAAAATTGTACCGATGAACATTGAACCAGGATTGTATCCAAGTATTGTTGATATAGTTGTAGCCATGAACAACAAAATTCGAGAACGTCTAGGAGCTCAAGTTTTTGAATATAACGGAATCTGTGTATCAGTAGATAAAATTACACAAAAAGTTGCTGTTCATTTACCTGAGAGTCAATCAGTGTTAATAATTCAGAGTGCTGATTTGAGCCACATTTTTGGTTGTGATTTGGAACAAAATCAAACAGGGGTTATAATGAAAGGAAAAGGTCCACATTATCCTCAGTATTCTTACGACATTATAAGAATACATTCCCTAATGATATACAGTGATATTATAGAATATAACATAGTTGCTGATACAAAAACTCCCTTGTTGCGTTGTATTCCATTTATCTCCAAAGTGAAGAGTGGAGATATAATTTCTACAGGACAGTACATGAATTATCAATCCTTTACAAATTTACAGTTTAAAAAGCTGTTGAAAAATTCTTTCCATAGTATCAAGATAGAACTAAGAGATAGTACAGGTGAAAAAATTCCTTTTGTGTCCGTAGGAATCACTCGAGTTGTTCTCTTGTTCCGCAAGATTTCGAATAATCATTTTTGATTTAAACTTCATACGAAATGATTGCTCAAAAATCAGCTGATTTCCCTATTTTTCGAGGACATGCAAGAAAGCGTGGAAGAGGATTTGGAGCTCTTGTGCAAACTCTTGGGAGAACTGCAATCCCCTTTATTAAAAAATATATAGTCCCAGCTGCAAAAAGAATTGGGGCAGATTTGTTTGAAATCGCTGCTCCAGAGATTGGGGAAGTTGTTAGTGGACGTAAAAAACTCAAAACATTTGCAAAAGATGTAGGAACAAAAACAGTTCGGAAACAATTGGGAGGTGGAAAAAAGAATTCTAAGCGTAGAATCAAATCCATTTCTCGAAAAAGCAGATCGAAAAACAGTCGCTCTCGCAAATACATTTTTGACAATATAAAATGAGTGTAAACCAAAGCCATTTTCGGTACGGGGCTTTTACAAATTCTTCATTGGAGATTTTTGATAAAGTCCCAGTTTTGGAAACAATTATGTCATCTTACACACAAGAAGTATTCCCCAGTACTTCTCTGGATGAAAGCAGTATTGAGTTTGAATTTGAAACGGATCGTAACCTCTACTTGGATATGCGTGATACCCATCTTAGCTTAAAGCTTCAACTATTTAAAGGAAGATTGTTTGATGCTTTCAAAAAATAAAAAAGCAGAACATAAAGCAAAATCGGAGGAAGATTCAGATGAGGAACCACAAACTTACTTGACTTATGTAAACAATCTACTACATTCTCTATTCTCCAACTGTGAAGTTTATTTTAACAATACAATGGTTTACAATGCCAATGGATTATATCCTCATAAGGCACAGATATCGAACGAATTCAACTCGTCAGCAGTGAGTAATAAAGGAATTCTTGCTTGTCAGATACAGTTTTGAAGAAAATCCTGATGCATTTGATATGTATCCATTCACTGATAGAGCAAATTCCTTGGGAACAGGGATAACTTTTTCACTCTATGGGAGGCTCGCCATTGATTTGTTTACTTGCGAAAAACTGTTGCTACCAAACACCAAAGTTCGAATTAAACTTATTCGAGCTAGACCTAATTTTTACATGTTATCTGACAATCCAAATGTCAGTCTGAAAATAGTTGATTGTTCGTTGTTTACTAGAAGAATTTTAGTTGCTGAACCTAATCATCAATACTTGCAATGGAATCTGGAAAACACATTATTTACCGCTACATAGAAGATCATGGTGAAAAATTCATTAACAAGTTGCCGCAATTTGTGTCTACAATGAATTGTCGCATCAATAGATCTATTGGGAAATCACCTAGAGATGTCAAGAATACGGATTTCCTCTCAATTTTGTACAATAAACCTCTAACAAGGTATAAGAAACTAAAATTCAAAGTTGGAGACAGAGTGAGAATTTCAAAGAATGATATTCCGTTCCGAAAAGGATATAAACCACAATTTACAGATGAAATTTTTGAAATTTCGGCAGTCTCTACAAAAAAGCCTCCAACATACATCATCAAAGATCTCGACAAAGAGGAAATTCTTGGAAAATTTTATGAAAAAGAGTTTAGAAAATGTTCTGATTAAAGGTAAATCATTTTTAAACTAAATTTTTACCGATCAGTTGTCATGGATTCTTTCACTATTGAGTTGGTTTCCAGCGCTTCTTTTAATTGTTATCAGAATAATAGTCTTAGTTCTTTTACAAATCTTCTACCTGAACAAATACATTTGAAAGGAGAATGGGAGGTTGCTATTTCAGAAATATCATACCCTTCTTTGTACCAAAATGTTACAGAGGGAAAGTTTACATTCGTAGACGGAAGAGAAAGTTCTGAGGAGAAAAGAAAAATTGTACCGATGAACATTGAACCAGGATTGTATCCAAGTATTGTTGATATAGTTGTAGCCATGAACAACAAAATTCGAGAACGTCTAGGAGCTCAAGTTTTTGAATATAACGGAATCTGTGTATCAGTAGATAAAATTACACAAAAAGTTGCTGTTCATTTACCTGAGAGTCAATCAGTGTTAATAATTCAGAGTGCTGATTTGAGCCACATTTTTGGTTGTGATTTGGAACAAAATCAAACAGGGGTTATAATGAAAGGAAAAGGTCCACATTATCCTCAGTATTCTTACGACATTATAAGAATACATTCCCTAATGATATACAGTGATATTATAGAATATAACATAGTTGCTGATACAAAAACTCCCTTGTTGCGTTGTATTCCATTTATCTCCAAAGTGAAGAGTGGAGATATAATTTCTACAGGACAGTACATGAATTATCAATCCTTTACAAATTTACAGTTTAAAAAGCTGTTGAAAAATTCTTTCCATAGTATCAAGATAGAACTAAGAGATAGTACAGGTGAAAAAATTCCTTTTGTGTCCGTAGGAATCACTCGAGTTGTTCTCTTGTTCCGCAAGATTTCGAATAATCATTTTTGATTTAAACTTCATACGAAATGATTGCTCAAAAATCAGCTGATTTCCCTATTTTTCGAGGACATGCAAGAAAGCGTGGAAGAGGATTTGGAGCTCTTGTGCAAACTCTTGGGAGAACTGCAATCCCCTTTATTAAAAAATATATAGTCCCAGCTGCAAAAAGAATTGGGGCAGATTTGTTTGAAATCGCTGCTCCAGAGATTGGGGAAGTTGTTAGTGGACGTAAAAAACTCAAAACATTTGCAAAAGATGTAGGAACAAAAACAGTTCGGAAACAATTGGGAGGTGGAAAAAAGAATTCTAAGCGTAGAATCAAATCCATTTCTCGAAAAAGCAGATCGAAAAACAGTCGCTCTCGCAAATACATTTTTGACAATATAAAATGAGTGTAAACCAAAGCCATTTTCGGTACGGGGCTTTTACAAATTCTTCATTGGAGATTTTTGATAAAGTCCCAGTTTTGGAAACAATTATGTCATCTTACACACAAGAAGTATTCCCCAGTACTTCTCTGGATGAAAGCAGTATTGAGTTTGAATTTGAAACGGATCGTAACCTCTACTTGGATATGCGTGATACCCATCTTAGCTTAAAGCTTCAACTATTTAAAGGAAGATTGTTTGATGCTTTCAAAAAATAAAAAAGCAGAACATAAAGCAAAATCGGAGGAAGATTCAGATGAGGAACCACAAACTTACTTGACTTATGTAAACAATCTACTACATTCTCTATTCTCCAACTGTGAAGTTTATTTTAACAATACAATGGTTTACAATGCCAATGGATTATATCCTCATAAGGCACAGATATCGAACGAATTCAACTCGTCAGCAGTGAGTAATAAAGGAATTCTTGCTTGTCAGATACAGTTTTGAAGAAAATCCTGATGCATTTGATATGTATCCATTCACTGATAGAGCAAATTCCTTGGGAACAGGGATAACTTTTTCACTCTATGGGAGGCTCGCCATTGATTTGTTTACTTGCGAAAAACTGTTGCTACCAAACACCAAAGTTCGAATTAAACTTATTCGAGCTAGACCTAATTTTTACATGTTATCTGACAATCCAAATGTCAGTCTGAAAATAGTTGATTGTTCGTTGTTTACTAGAAGAATTTTAGTTGCTGAACCTAATCATCAATACTTGCAATGGAATCTGGAAAGAGAACCTGCTCAATACAATTACATGGAAACTATAGCAAGAACCTTTATCATTCCATCTCGTCAAAACCATTTTATTCAGGAAAATGTTTTCAATAATGCCCCAATCAGAAGGATAGCTGTTGCAATGAATACAAATTCGGCTGTTGCGGGATCCTGAAAACAATCTGAAAACAATCATCAATACTTGCAATGGAATCTGGAAAGAGAACCTGCTCAATACAATTACTGTAACATTCGCCCGGAAGATACATATCGACGGATAACAAAACTAAGTCTTAAGACGACTGGCTAGCGTCTAAACAGAGCTTTGCATGTTTTTCACCGTCTCTACCAAGCCAGTACTTTTCGGTGGTCTTTCTTACATCAGGCTGACAAAAACGTTACTGTTCTCCGGCTTCGACCAGAACGCTCAAATTAACTGAATTACATGCAAAGTTAGTGAGCTCATGGCTGGGTCTCTGTATCCCCAGACCACGAGGTCACTCCTAAAAACAGGGCTACTACTTATTATATTACTATTGTTTTTGTTCAGTAGATAAAAATCATCATCTCCATCGAAGATGGATCAACCCTTTCCCCCAACTCCTAGCACCTCATCCTTGTCAAAACTAATCAAAATATCAGTTAAATTCAAGTCAGGACGACAGGATGCTAAAAGTTTATGTGAGTTAACAAAAGTTTCCGTCCCGAGACCCTTCCGGATTCTTGAATCCGCCGAATCAAGCTCCTTACTCTTGATTTCTTGCTAATCCGGAAGGCTGGTTCTCACCCTTCACCGTTGTTGGCAACGGCCTTGCAACTATTGTAGCAGCACAATAGTTGCAACTCGGAACGTCCTCTGCTGTTCGGTAGTTCGTTGTTGTTTTTTAGTCTCGATTTTCGTACTGTTCGTAATCGCAGATAAAGTTGTTCTGTTTCTTTCTGCTATTTTAGCCAAAATGGCCGTCTCTGACGTTTCTCAGAAATATGACGTCATAATTCGAATTTTTAAAAATTAGAATTCCAGAATCTTCTAGCCTTCACCGTTTGGCTAATCGTTCAAATAACGTCCTTATCCGTTCTAAATCGCCAATCCGGAAGGTTCACTGCTAAAATCCTGAATTCTGCAGAGACTGCATTTTGGCCATTCTGGTCGAATGTCACATACTCCCCGGACAGTCCGGTCAATGTCCTCATTGAATCGCGCAATGTTCTAAATGGTTACAGTGTCATCGAACAGAATTTACAAAATGCACGAAATTACTTTTACCTACGTCACATCGACTCACTGCAGAATATAAATGGCATCATACTACATCACTATAGCCTTCAAATTCTTTCATTAATCTGCACATTGAGGATATGACTTAAGATAAAACATATTTTCTGACTTCCAGTGTCTATATCCCGATTGAAACTTTTTCTCCTAGATTTAAAAGGTGTTGGCTTGCAGGACAGTCCTGCCAACCAACAAGCTAAAATTATCCTACTATGCTCCTTCCCTTCGGAAATCTTGCTTGCCTATTGTCCTGAGTATTAAAACTAAGAAACTTTGTGGTTAGAAAGAACAATGCAACAACCTCCCTCCTCAAGAAGTTACTCAAGTTTTTCATGTCACCACAAAGTTATCAGTCTTCCTAAGTGATTAAAAACAATCATGCAGGCTGGAATATTTAAATATACTCTTCCCTCAAGCCTTTCTAAATAAATAATAAGTGAGTGTCTCTAAAGCCACTTCAACTAAAACCAAAATGCAAATTTATAAATGCAACAATTTCCAAACTCAACTTAAATGTTTCAGTTTTCAATTACAACTTGGTTGCTTGGTTTCTCACTTGAGTTTTTCACACACATAAAACAATTCTGAGTTTTAACTTTTCTTCATCATCCCTTTGTTCTCTTCTTTTTTCGTCGTTTAGAAGTTCTAAAACTTCTAAATTCTTCTAATTTTCTTTCTTGCTGCCTCTTGTTTTCTCAACCATTCGTCAATGCTCCATTTCCTCCTCCTGTGACACTGACTCCGCACTCTCGGTTTCCGTGTCTTGTAGCACGTCCTTGACTATCCTGACGCTGTTGGAAGCCGTCCTCCAACACTTCTGCTCTTCCACCCTCTGTTTACAGCAAGGTAGGGGATCCACGTTTGATTCTCTGTTTCTACAGAAGCTGTTGTGGAGACACAACGTCACGTTTCTCTCCAAATCTTCTTTCAGCATCTCTGCCTTCTCATTTCCACTACGCTCGCTCGTCCTGGAAATTCTTTTCACAGCGGTGGTCACTGCATTCCGATGGGTCACGAAAGCTCGCTTGAAAGCTCCTGCCCCAATGTCCAGTTGATATTCACTGTATACTCTGCCATGCTTCGACATATGCTTTTTCGCATACTCGTACAACCATGCAGTCATGTTAGCTCTGAACCATGGCATCAATCGTTTTCTTGCCCATATCTTCTTCACTTCCATCGGAATGTTTAGAACTTTGCACATTGTCTCAAAAAGATCTAAATCTTTTAGACAATCTAATTTCTGCAATTGTTCTCTCGTCGGTGCCTCCTGTCTATTATTTTCTCTCACATGAGCTTCCAGCCATCGTATCGCCATCATAACTCCCACTATCACTATTGTTATGGGCTGTGATGAATCTGGTAAACCCATGGAGAGCAGCTCTCCAGAGTCCCAGATCAACACCAGATTACTACGCTTGGGATACCACCAGGTCTGCAGCAAGCAGTGGCAAGGAAACTCGTCATGTGTCAACATGATGCTCCTCCAATTCCGTTTTCCCGAAGCTTCCAGCAATGGCTCCACTTCCATCATCACTCGGTGGATCTCATCATTCTCATCTACTGCATTGTAATCTGTGACAGTTGATCCTCTCTGTTTCTGTTTTTCAAAGTCACTGAAGTTTCCGCTCACATATCCCATGAACTTCTTTCCTAGTATTGACTCCAACTCCTCTTTGGTTCTTTCTGGGACTGCTGAGAACATCTTACATAGTAACTCGTAAGACTTTTCAGACATTCTCGCCAATCTCACGCACTTTGGCACTGAGAAAGCTTGATCCACGATCGTTCTTGTACTCTTCACGTCCACAGCCACGAAATGTACAGGGTATCTGCTCTTGCACATTGGAGCCAACGTTGAACCCACCAAATATCGTGCTCCTGATGGTCTACAATAAGTTTCGCTGTGTCTGATGTTCATCTCCGTTTCGATTGCTTCCCTCCATTTTCCTATATACTTCTGCTCAGTCTGCAGAACTCCTGGGAATACTTCTACGCTGATGGCTGTGACCATCTCATGTTTCTGTTCTAGATTCAATAGTGACTCTAAAGAACCAAACATGCTGTAGAATCCTAGTGCTGTCACTAGATTCACATCGGTTCCTCCATGGCAATCTGCTATCAGTTCCGTTTCCGTTCTTGCTTTCATCACTACATTTCCAAACAATACCGTCAACTGCTTGTGTTGTTTCTCCAGGGTTTTCACACAGTCTAGACTTCCACAAACGTGACCCTCTAGTCCACAGACTTCCGCCAGACAGCTACCAGGTTTGACCCAGTCTTCTGGTCCCCAGCCAGGCAACTCCACTCTATCTTCTCCGTTGCTCTTAGAGGCTGTTATCATCACATTATATATGATGTTGAGGTCACGCAGTTTACAGTCCACATTCAGTTCCCTCTGTATGTCCTGTGTCGCCCGTAATATTGAGTCAGCGTTGGGACTAGGACACCATGATGGCCTCATCAATTCCCACACTGCCATCAAGCTCGTTCTCAGTACTTCATCTGAGAATCCCAACCCAAACTCCACTCTCTTGTCGGATTTTGGTACTGAAGGTGCAGTCACCTCTTCTTCCAAGACCAATCCCAATTTGGCCTGTGGATTGTTAACGCTCTTAGTCGTCACAATTCTGGACGTCCAGAATCTTAGTAACACCGCCTGCTCATAATCAAAGAAGCAATCACGTATGTCTTCACTCAGGAAAGGATTGTATGCTATCCCTATAATCCCGGACACATAGCTATATGACTTCTTCTTGATCGGTCCACAGTATTCACTGGATTTTGGCAATGCTCCCATAGATTCTTTAGTGAGCCTCAACTCCTTGTTTGAGAATCTCCTGATCTCGTCTATCTTTTTCATGGGTTCCAATTCTTCAGGTTCTTTCATGTTCACCCTCATCGGTTTACTTTGCTGCATATCCAGCATTGCTAGCAAGAACATGGCTTTCGTTCGCTCATCACCTTCCTTCAACATTTTAACACAAGTGCTTAATGCAGGTACTGAAATCTGCTCTATCAGGAATCGAATGAAACAGAGAGCGTCTCTCCGCTTTGCACACGCTACTGCTGCTCCCTCCTGGACTATCAGATCCCTCAGATTCGTCATAAGGAAAACTTTTTCCTCCTTTGATCTCTTCCTTTCTTCTGAATCATATTCTTCGCGAGTCAGTCCCATCATGCACCAGGCGAGCCTGAGTTGTAATTCTGTCCTTACGTAAGGTACTGCCACGAGAGCATGTATTCTTGGCGTAGTCCTCATTTCCTCTTCGAAATACCTCAATACTACTGCTTTCCATGGAAGGCTCACCAACTGCTCGATCGTCTCCGCCTGTACGTCAGACGACGCCAAAGTTCCGTACGCCTTCTGCTTGAGGGTGGTGCCTTGCAACATTGTTTCCAGATAACCCTCCATGGCTTTTTCCTCTTCCAGGGCCATTACATACCCTCTAGCCGAGTTCCGGTATTCCAACATCTCCATGTATCCACCGGTGGGTTCATCTATCGACACTGTCTCAGACACTGTCATTCTGTTGTATTCCACTGGTGTTAGTTGTCCTGCAACACTTCCCTTTCCATGATTCATGGGAGATGGCTTGAAGTCCCTCATTTTACTCTCTCCACATTGACTGAGTATTTCCATTTCTAAAGTCGCTCCAGTCAGAGTGCGGTCACTCCTTTTGGATTTATAACCGGTTGACTTTATCCCCGCCATGAGAATGGGTGGCACCATCGCCATATCAGTTAATATTCTATCTGTGCCAGACAATTGATAATCACCTTGCCCCAAATCCATGACTTCCTCGACTCGTTTTCTTTTCGCTGAGTTACCAGCTTTCATCGATATTTCCGAATCCACTTTCGTCTTTCCAATCCTCCTCGGCATCACTCTGCTGCCTAACTTCATTTTCATCGCATTGATTTTATCAATCACCATTTTCGATCGCATCGTTCCTCTCCTGGTCCTTGACAGGTACACCACCTCTCCTTCATTGTCCTGCGGTGTCATCTTGATGGGAGAATTCGCTTCACTCTCATCAGTGGCTGAGTCGATCAATAACTCACTCAGTCTCCCTTCACACTCATCAAGCTTGCCAAGTACTTCTCTCATCAAGGGTTGATTGAGACCTGTTTTGAGAATGGACTGGGTCCCATAGCTCTGAATCACAGTCCAGACTTCTTCCATGAACGCCACTCTGTCCAGCTTACATCCCGTCCTACTCTCGTGGTCTCGGTGATGTACTTCCCATTCTTCTTCGGGTAGCGTTCCCAAGAAAGGTACTCTGGCTGAGGCCTCCATTCTTCTCCTCCGAGGTGATTCCATGAGGATTCTCTGATCGTTATTTCTTGTATTGCCAGGAGAGCTGCTCTCCGGCAAATTCCGTTTCATTTCCTCAAAGGCTGACGGAGGTTCCAGTGTCGAGATGCCTTCATCCGCTGGCTCAGTCGTTTCCAACGTGTCTGCATTATTCTCAAGATCACTGAAGATATTGAAATCCAGGCTGGATGTTCCTCCTGTCGATGCCCTGTCGTCTTCCCCACCAGCTTGATCTTGTTGCATGGGTTCTTCCGTCTGACGGTTTCCACCCTGTCCGTCATCTCCTTCTGACTTGTCTCCATTCGAGTTCGATGGTCCTTGTTTGTCATCATCAGCTTCTTCCTGGAATCTCGGTATGAGCAATGTACCGGCTGATTTATCTTCCTCTTCTCCATGGACCACTTTGGTTTCTTCGCAGCCGAAGGGTGCTAGGAAAATTCTCGTCTGCAATATTCCCGCAACTTTCATCTCTTTTCTCACACTGGTCAGGATTACTGAGGCTTCAGGCAATTCAGTCCTGCCTCTCATCCTCATTGGAGCTAAGCCTAGTCCCCTCCATTCCTCATCAAATCCTTCAGGCTTGGGAGTAGCGGCGTTGCTTATTCGCCTTCTCGTCGCTTGATCCGTGTACGCAAATCGTGTGTACTGTAACACGGCGGCATTTCTCCCCACGAAGTATGGATCCATCGTCGCCGAGAAATTCCCTACTCTCCTTTCATTGGTTTCGAATGCTCTCAACCTAGGAGTTTGTACTACGGAGACTGCTCCGAGCAACATCCTTCTTATCAGAGGGAATTCAGGGATTGCTTCGGGTAGCTTCTTGTAATCGCCCCAATCCTTCGTCTCTTCTCTCACCTTGTGATACGCTGCTGTGAGACGAGGCACTCTGGTCATTTCGCCATTCGTTTTGTCATAGGGCCTCAGATTCCAAAGCTTTGGAAACACCTCGATGTGCCCTCTTTCTACTTCTCCCATGCGGTCACAGAAGTGATCGTCAAAATTGATGACTGTCATCTCTGGCTCCGATATTTTCGCAAATAACAGATCTTCACTCATGAGCTCTCGCAATGCGTGCAGCTCACACCAGTTCAGTGTACTACCGTCCACTGCCGATATGAGGTTCAGGTGCAACACCGACCTCCTATATGCTTCCACTTTAACGTCAGGGAACGCAAAGGTGACTGCTGGTCCATAGATCACTGTCACGAACTCCGTGACTCCTCTGATCAGCGCCAAGGGATCGATTCTCATAGCTAAGCTCAAATCTGTTAACAGCGGCATGCCTCCAACATGTCGTCTAACATCTTCCTCTCTTTCAATTGTCTCGTCTTCTCCGGTTCCAAAGCGATTTTGCTGCAAGAGATACTGGATAAGAGTGTGTCTCAGGTCTCTTATTTTGTTCCACGAGTCTGTGGATTTCTTCATATCCAGATTCCTCACTCTCTCTTTCATCTGCTCTGGACAACGTGCCAGTTTCATCAGTCCTCCCAAGTTTCCGTGGGTTATTGCGATCAATGTCAGAAGTCCATCTAGTCGCAGGTTCTGTATTCCATCCGTAAGCAGTATCACCGGTCCTTTCACGAAATTCTCCGCTCCAAATGTCACGAACAGGGCTATTAATTCCACTATCGATACTTTCACTACCGCTTGGAGGAATTCCTTTATCAAGTAGTGCGAGACTTTCGGGTAGACTTTTGCCAAGAAGGACGCGGTCCATCCGGCTCCCAACCCTTCTAGCATGCTGTCTGTCCTTTCAAATCCCTCCTGTCCTTTCACTTCCTGGGTCCAGAAGGTTTCCAGAGTAATCTGACACATTCTGTTCACGAACTCAGCTGTCTTTTCTCCGGCATTTTCCGCCAGGTTCACCTCCTTCAACAAGTAGGCGTATATCTTAGTGATCATTACTGGGCCTTGCTGAAAAGCATCTGCACCCAATGCCGCTACTCTCGGATTCAGGTGTAGCCACTGGTTTGCTTCCGGCTTGGTTCTCAGCACCATCGCTTCCAGATGAGCTCTCGTCTCCAGTGAATTCTTTCTTCTCGTGTCTTCACTCGCCACTTCCATTGCTCGGAACCACAAGTCGTTGGACATCGCCGTGATCACTCGATGGTCGTCATCTATTCCTGGTTTCAGTTTGAGTTGCCGACTGAAGTTGGACAGTTCCAACCCCAGCACTTCGTCCAACACCAACATGTGTAGCGCATGGTCCTTGAACCCTCTCATCGCGTTTGAGATATCTGACCATACTGCAGGCAGTTCAGCCTTAAGTGGCCTCAGGTTCTCCATTTCTATCATGCGATTCGGGGCTGATATGATCACATCATATTTTCCCTCCGAAAGTAAGGCTACCATTGCATACACAAATTTCAGTCCATTCGGGAGATATGCATATCCCGGAGACAACGCAAATACTACTCTCAATGTCACTTTGTTGAATGATCCCTCCTTTGTCGCGTCTACCACTTCACCCATTGACTCCAGGATGTCTTTTATCGCGGGCCATACTGCGTTTTCTGCTGTTGCAGGATCTCTGAGCCTGCTCAGAAAACCTCTACTGTGTAGATGGTCATTGATGCCAGCAAACACAATCGTTATCGGGTTCATTTCTGTCTGCCTTTGTACCCCTATAGCCAATGACACTGATTGCAATAGGTCTAGGTCAACTGCGGCCAGCATTATGACGTCCGGCCAAAACAAAGACTTAGAGGTGTACACGAACTCTGAGTTCGCTACTACCATGATTTTGGCCTTTCTCATCTCTGCTTTGTCGTAGGCGGCGAAGATGGTCTCATCTTTCTTTATCGCTGTCAATCCGCCATATCTCTGGGCATCACCATCTTGGTTCACTAGTTTTGGGTACACTCTCTCCTTCACATGACCAGGTGGTGTCGTCAATTGCCTAAATATCTTTACGTGTTGTCCAATCGGCGCTCTCGCCGTCAGGAATCTTCCTGGCCTTTCTTCACGATTCCTCTCATCATGGTTCAATCTCACATCTTGCAACGGTCTTGCATTCACAGGTCCTATTGTGTTGTTGGAGGGCAGTCCCTCCAAGTCGGCAAATCTCAAGGCCGTCGTGGAGCTGAAATTTATGCTAGCGGCTATCAACCAGTCTACGCCGGTTATCGAGTACAATCTGCTGACGGATAGCGTCGCTCCATTCAGCATCCTCCTTGCATCTTCGATGAAGCTCACTCTCTGTAGGTCCAGCTTCATTAGTTCTTCTTTGTATATATGCCAAGGAGACGGTATGGATCGCGACCACATCAATGAGCCTCTGCTCGGTCTTTCCTCTCGACTGGTACTCGTCGTCTCCGATCTAGTGTCCGATCTAGATGTGCCGGCTACTTCTTCGATTGGTTGGTTGACAGGTCCTATCCTTCTCCTAGGATGAATTGTTCTCCTCATCGGTGCCTCTCCCAACCGATCCTGTACATCTGTTCTTCGACCTGGTTCACTGGAGCTTTGTTGCCGGTAATTTATGGCGGCTGGGACCGTACCCAAGCGTGTTTCCAGGTTAGGAGGCACAAAGGTGGTGATCACCGTATCACTCACCGTTCCCTCTTCCTTCAGCACTCCTGTGTCAAAGAGTTCTGCTTCCAGCTCATCCAACCGTTCTTGGAAGACTCGATTCAACCAAGCTTGTCCTTCGACACTGTCGAAGTGGATGCCATCTGTGGTCAGTCTGGCTTGATCCATGGCTCTCAATTCGTGTTCAATGTCCATGAGGATCATTCTTCCGGCGTTTCGATTTGCTAGGTTTCTCAAGATGTTGTTCCATCTCATGACTCCCTCGTTGTGCCTTCTTCCTGATGCTGTCAGGCTTCTTGTGTTCATTGGCACCGTGCAAACGGTCAGTACCGCGCAACTGAACTTCTGCCAGAGAGTAGTAAACAAACACACCATCATTGCTTCCCACAGTGCTTCCTGCTCATCTGATCCTCTGGAGATGTCATTCGTCCCAACTAAGATCATCACATTGGGTATCTTCCCTGGATTCATCAGCTCCACCATGCGATATAATTGGGCAATCGTCGCGCCTCCAAAGGCCATCACCGTGGTGACCCACGAGGTCCTCAAATTCGACAGCACTCTGACTAAGCTGTCTCCCAATATCAGGTGAGATGTCCCGAGTGGTGGTTGCTGCAGGTTCTTAGCCGGGCTCCAGGTAGCTCGATTGAAGCAGGCTCTCGGATCTGTCTCCGGAACTCCCGTGAAATTATACTTTAATTGATTATTCTTCGGCACGTCCATTACACGAGACACTTTCTTCGCTGGCATCTTCCTTACTTTTCTCTCTGTGATCTTCGAACTCCCCCTGAGTGGCGTCACGTCACTTATCCCTTGTCTGATTATTGTCTGGGAGAGTTGTACCCTGCCCGTATCGTCAATCGTTCCATAGGGTGCAGTCACCCCGGAACCTGGTGCATTCTTGTTAGCGACCAATCGTCCAGCGGTCTCTATCAGTTTTCTCACTGTCTGTTCTACGACGGGATCACCCAAGGTGTCACTAGGATCCGGGATTGTTACTCGGTTCGTCTCTGCTGGAAGCCGTGTCTCCGTTGTTTGACTCATTTCTCGAGGCGTCAAGAGCTCCATCGGGGACTGCCCACGAGGAATATCCCTTGCAGGTATCACTTTCTCAATGGACGTCGTCAACGCCACCTGCTCCGATCGCTCTTTGTATTCCTGCCTTAAGCGTTCGATCTCTTGACCCTGCTTTTTGTTGCAGTCTTCAAACAACTTTCTCCACATGTCCCGGTCTTCCTCCATCGCCAGCAAGGTCTTCGTCATATCGTCTAACTCCTTCTTCGTACTTCTCAACTGATCGTTCATCTCGTCCAGATCTTGTATGGTTTGGTTCGTCTGAACCTTCTGTGTTACTTTCGCCCCTTTTGGTGGCACAGCTGCTCTCAGTGGTGAACCAGACGAGGTCGCCTCGCTGTTCATCTCCCGATGCATTCTCGTCAGCCCAGGTTTGGGCTTGGAGGGCATTGGCATCTCACCTGGTTGGTAAGTCCTAGAACTTCCCAACCCAGGCTCATTCGCCAAGTCACTCCCTGAGAGAGCCCCGTTTCTCCACCTCATCACTCTCATGTTCGGGCGGTCTAGTACTCCTCTTTCTCCATATGCTGCCATCAACAGGACTTCCGTGGGGCGGTCCCCACGGTTGTCGTGCCCCAAGATGTTAATCAGGGCGGTCAGCAACATGACCACCTCTGGGTCCTCCAGAGCGAAGTCTCGTTCGATCAGCCGACGATAGATCGCATCTACCATCGGTCCTACATATGCCTCTGCCAGGTCCATCAATTCATCCAGGTTGAAATTGTCCATACTGTTCTTTCCAAGTTTGCTTTGATTTCGATTTCAAGTTTTGACTCAAGTGAGCAATTAAATGATCAATCAGGATCTAGAAAAGAAATCACGAATGTCACACTTGTCAATTTCACCTTAACATACATCGTTAAAATTTGCTTAAAGACAGTTCAGATAAAAAGATATTTATCCTAAAATTTATTAAAATCAATTGGTTTCTAAAATTTTGGAATTCGACCTAAGATTGGACAGTCCAAACTTTGGATCTATTCCCAAGATCGTCATTTAGTTGTTCATGGTCACTAACCCCTACTTACCCATGATCTTAATAACCTAACACATAACATAACATAACGCACCTCTCACATATTACACACAACTTAGTCTTTGGCCTAACACCCTCTCGCACATCACTCAGCCTATACTTAAGTAATATTTCTTATGTAGATATACTTGTATGTTCGTATCAGAGAATATCACGTGTACAAGCGCGTACAATTCACGAGGATGCAGTCTTCCTCTATTTGGATCGTACACTGGAAGCGAGAGCTCCTTCACGTCCATTTCCACAAGGAAGTCCCTCAGCCTCGTCAAAGACAAGACTAGGTTTTCTGGGTCCACGTGCTGCTTCTCCGTCGCCCTCGTTACCAAGAAGCACAAGTACTTTCCCGTTATCTGCGACACCGCCGGGGGTAAGGCTGCTACGCCCCCTATCCCTGGTCTTTGCTTCCAAAGGAATTCCACGTTTTTATATTCCCTCTTAAAATCTGCCGCTAGCGCCGTCCTAAAACTCATGTCTGCGGTGATAGCTACCGCACATGTTCTGTTTGTGAGTATGAAATCACTGTCTGTTAGTATTATGTTACTAGAATATTCATTTGGTAAATTAAAATATGACTCAACTACCCTGCCTATGTCAGGTTTCTTAGGTTTTTCACCTGTTTCTGCTTCTAAGTTTCCTGTTTCTCTTGCTATTCTCAATTTTTTTATTATCAAGTTTTCAGTGTGGGTAAGTCCTACCCCCACTCCCCGGACAAAAATATCCATCGGCGTCCCCGTCGATCGCATACCGGGTATTAAGTCAAGATTAGAAGCTGGAATGAGAAGTTGTCCTTCCTGGGCAGCCCAGGAAGGATCATCTCGTTCGGTCTTAATGTATTTCGCGCTTTCGCGATCTACGTCTTGAATCGTAACGCTGGTCTTTTCAGGGTCTGATGTCATTTCGTTCAGCCACTCTAAGACACGCAGGTTCGTCAGGTCTTGTTCATTTGACTGCTGTTGCTCATCGTCGAACTCCACCTCGGGTTTCGACCAGTCGTCAACCCACTCATCGTTGTGATCATCGACTATGTCAATGTCCTGTGACACTGTTATTTCCTCTAAACCCACTACTTCCTCCACTATTTTCTTTAGATCTATCCTATCCACTACAAAGTCGTCACCGTAAGGATTGTATTTCTTTCTTAGTCTCGTCCCGTCTTTCTGACGAGTCTGCATCGTGAACGGAAGATCTGGTTCCATGTTCTTGGGAACCTCTGTCTGTTCGGAATCCTGCCAATCTTCCTCTGCGTAGGGCAAGGTTTCATCGTCCGCTTCGATCTGTTCGTTTGGATCCAGGTCCAATGGTGTATCCGTACCTTCCTCTACGACTTCGTTTCCATCGTTCTTCTCCCTGGTGCCTTTTTCATTGACCTCACAAGCAGGATCCATCATTAGATAATCCCCTTCTTCCATGTCTGCAGGTATACACCAGTCTTCTGTCGATGGATTGTGTGGCTTGATGTTCTCGTAGTGGGCGGCTCGGCCAGTACTCAGTCTATAAAAGCGTCCCTCTTGGTGCACCTCTGTAATCATGAAGGGTCCCCTCCACTTCTTCAGAAGCTTTTTCGTCCCTTTCGGTGGTATAACGTTCTGAAATACCCATACGTAGTCTCCCACCTCCACTTCTAACAGTTCTCTTCGCTCTTCTGAGGTCTTTTGACTTCTCGTTTCAACCATTCTGCCTGAAACCGTCCCCTCTTTATCGGACCGGGTTCGCTTGATCCAATCCACAAAAAGATCGGTCATCGTTTTTCTTTGCTTTTCAGGTATGAATTTCCTAGAGCTATTACCTCGTTTTGGTATCCTTGACTTGTCTAAACTCATTCTTTATTTGTCACTTTCCTATGCCTACTCTTGACTCAATTGCTAGAGACCTTATAGTTTTATTAACAATAATAATGACACAACACAATAAATATCACCAGATTCTATTAAATAGTGACCACGAATCCCTGTATGTTGTCAGAGTACAGTTTGTATAAAATTTATTCACACTAGCCGATTATCGGTCCAAAGATCTGGAAACTAGCACAATATGATGTTATCAGTCAATTTAAAAGATAGTGTAGTCACTACCCAATCAAGCACAGTTTAGGTTGATTTAAAATCAAAAACAAAAATTATATATTGACACAATATGAATGTATATATAAAAAAAACGTATGTGTCTTGTACTCTTAGTCGGTCGCAGTACAATAGTCGAACCTGTCTTTTAAAGAAAAAGCTTTCCCTGCTTGGTGCTGCACCAAACAGACAAAACTTTGAAGGCAGTAATTTTCTCAAGTGGGCGTCTATTGCACCCACCGAGTACTGTGTTACCTATCTGCCTTCGGACTGCCCGAGCTAGACCTACTAAAATCCTCAGGGCAGTCACTTTTCCCAAAAACGTATTATGTTTCAATCCACACCAATGAGTCACGCTCTTTTTAATTTAGACTTAGTGTCGCGAATATCCGAGTTCGGACCTGTTTTGTATTAGTCTGGTTCTTTCTGAAAGGCAAGTTACCAGTGCAGTCACTGATACCTAGCCTGTGTATTAATAACCTAATACCTCTCGCTTTTTAGTCTTTCTTTCGTTTACCTAAGTCCTTTATAAAATAATACCCCTCCGGATTGGCACAAATAGGACCCTTCCGGACTGTCAGAATATAGACCCCTCCGGATTGGGACAAATAGGACCCTTCCGGACTGTCAGAATATAGACCCCTCCGGATTGGGACCCCTCCGAGTTAGTTAATAGTAGACCCCTCCGGATTTGGACCCCTCCGAATTAGCAACTATAAGACCCCTCCGGATTGAAGTTAAGGCACTTATTTGACAATTCACACTAACGGTGAAGGGTCTTATCACTTGCCTAATTTCGACTCTATTATGGTTGTCTTGTGCCTTCCGCCCTCCCTTTTTGTCTAGAACTGTCCTAAGTTACTTAGTTCAATCGCTATCAACTTTTGGTAGGGGTATAAGGGTTTTTCAGAAAAATTTATAAAACGTGAAGGGTGTACCCCTCCGGATTTGTGTAATTTGCTAAAAACAATCTCAAAAAATTTTCTCGCTCGCTTTTTCGAGTAATTCTCTTTCCTACTAGTAAGTTCAGCTAATTTCTGATCTATTGGTACCAAGATCAACTCAATATGCTCAGTAGTTCCAAAGTTATTAACTAAAACGTCTTTCTTCCAAACTCAAAAATTTTCTCTCTTATAGGTTCCGCCTAACTTTTTCCGCAAATCTGGTCCTTTCGACCTAAAAACTATTGATCTGAGCTCAGAAGGCCTATACTCTTCTAGTTCAATGCAAAAGACCCGATCTAAAACGCTATTGTAGAAAAAATTTGCGAAAAACTATGCTACCTGGACCCCTCCGGATTGATGAATCCACCAAATCAAACACGTTATGTTCGATTTCTCTGCAACCCGGAAGGCTTTCGGGTAGCGGATTTTAAGACTTGTCGATTCACTAGTGGACGTTGTCCGAACAACTATTTTTACTGTCCTACCTCAAAAATTTCAAAAAATTTTCTAAATTTTTAGTGTTCCTTACTATCAAAAATTGGGAAAATTTGGTTTTTGGTACCAAACTAGTTCCAACCACTTCCGAACTAAAGTTAACCGGTTCTACCTATTACAGTAGTGCAGTACGATGTAACACACTAACTTAGCGCTTTTTTCCGTTTCAAAAAATATCGATATCTCAAAAATCGCGACTTTGGGGGGATCAAAATATCGCTATTTTGACCCTAAAAACCGGTCTGTTTTCGTTGTTTTTCACTGAAAATCGATATAAGACTATTAATATAGGCTATATAAATAATAATATTAGTAATACTATACCCCTCCGGGTTTGTTTATTGTCCGAATTAAGGTGCTTAACTCGGATATTCGCAGTTCGGTGAAGGGTCACTACAGTGCAGCACTGTCGAGCCCCCCACAGATTACTATCTTACTTTTTGTACCAAAAGGGATACAAAACTTGTTAACGATACCCAACAGTCGATTGTTGTTGTCGTTGAGCCCCTTCTTGTTGCTCCTTGAACTGCTTGCCGGGTCGGTCTTCACCCAAGACCCTTCCGAATTGATCGCAAATCAGCTGACCCTTCCGGATTGAGCGCAATTTATCATTAACGTGCTTAAATGCTCAAATAACCCTACAGTACAAGCCTCACAAACGGGCTACAAAATTGATCGTAACGATCCTGACTGATATAAATGCCTGTAACAACAATATATCTATCAACAGCAAACGGGGGGGTTGAATCACATCTTGTCTGGGGGGATGATTTCTACTGATTTTTTACTTTCTTACTGTTTTTGGTTTTTTCGGTTATTTTTTATGTTTTTTGTTTTTCTTGGGTACTATACTACTTTTTGTTTGGTTTTGCTTATATCTTTAAGTGTTTTTGGTCACAAACCACTCAGGGGATGAGGGGTTCATGATTCCCCCCACCCTTCCTGGTTCGTGAATTTTCGGTCTTAACTAGGTTAAAAAACTATTCACGGTAATCCGGAAGGCTTCCGCGTTCCGAACTACCCTTCCTCCCCGGCTGTTTAGGCCTATTAAGGGCGTTAATGTGAGCATCCGCTCGGCGCGGAGTGCTCGTTAACGGTCCCGCCGGTCATGATGTTATGAAAGAATAACACCCAGGAGCGCCATAAAAACATACATGTAACATTCGCCCGGAAGATACATATCGACGGATAACAAAACTAAGTCTTAAGACGACTGGCTAGCGTCTAAACAGAGCTTTGCATGTTTTTCACCGTCTCTACCAAGCCAGTACTTTTCGGTGGTCTTTCTTACATCAGGCTGACAAAAACGTTACTGTTCTCCGGCTTCGACCAGAACGCTCAAATTAACTGAATTACATGCAAAGTTAGTGAGCTCATGGCTGGGTCTCTGTATCCCCAGACCACGAGGTCACTCCTAAAAACAGGGCTACTACTTATTATATTACTATTGTTTTTGTTCAGTAGATAAAAATCATCATCTCCATCGAAGATGGATCAACCCTTTCCCCCAACTCCTAGCACCTCATCCTTGTCAAAACTAATCAAAATATCAGTTAAATTCAAGTCAGGACATGACAGGATGCTAAAAGTTTATGTGAGTTAACAAAAGTTTCCGTCTCGAGACCCTTCCGGATTCTTGAATCCGCCGAATCAAGCTCCTTACTCTTGATTTCTTGCTAATCCGGAAGGCTGGTTCTCACCCTTCACCGTTGTTGGCAACGGCCTTGCAACTATTGTAGCAGCACAATAGTTGCAACTCGGAACGTCCTCTGCTGTTCGGTAGTTCGTTGTTGTTTTTTAGTCTCGATTTTCGTACTGTTCGTAATCGCAGATAAAGTTGTTCTGTTTCTTTCTGCTATTTTAGCCAAAATGGCCGTCTCTGACGTTTCTCAGAAATATGACGTCATAATTCGAATTTTTAAAAATTAGAATTCCAGAATCTTCTAGCCTTCACCGTTTGGCTAATCGTTCAAATAACGTCCTTATCCGTTCTAAATCGCCAATCCGGAAGGTTCACTGCTAAAATCCTGAATTCTGCAGAGACTGCATTTTGGCCATTCTGGTCGAATGTCACATACATGGAAACTATAGCAAGAACCTTTATCATTCCATCTCGTCAAAACCAGTTTATTCAGGAAAATGTTTTCAATAATGCCCCAATCAGAAGGATAGCTGTTGCAATGAATACAAATTCGGCTGTTGCGGGATCTTTTCATGAAAATACTTTCAATTATCAACAATTTCATTTGAGAGAGCTTAGAATTATTCGGGGTGGAAGAGCAATTATTTCATTAGATACAACTTCTCCTTGTCGACCCTATGTTACAACAATGAAAGCAATGCAGTTTAACGAAGATTTTCCAGCTCTTCCTATGGAAGATTTTCAAAATCACTATATTCTAGTTTTCGACTTGACTTCACTACAGGATGCCGCTGAACACTTGCACTATCCAGAACTTAGTGGAGAAAGCTTGAGATTAGAAATGTTTTTTCAGTTTCCCTTGGAGCAAGTAACGGAAGTGATAGTCTTGGGAGAAAGACTATCAAATGTTCAAATTGACAAATTCGGAACAGTCGCTAAAAATGTTTAGTTTTTTTGAGTTTTCAGGTTCCTATAAAAATATTGTAGCTTTTTTGGGACTTTTCATTGTGATTGTCTCTGTACTATATATTTCGTTTTTCTTCAGACCTAAATCTCCAGAAAAAGCAGCTAATGAATGCTGTTTAATTGAAAACCCAAGACATTTCTTCAACCTAGACTGTAAATCAGTGTTCAACAAATTTTGTCCAGTTCACAAGTTTTGTGTATGGGACTTTGTTGATTCAGTACCTAAATGCGAGTAATTCAATAACTTTAGGATTCTCCATCCTAAATTACAATATCATACTTTCTATTTTTTTGTTTTAGATGTAAATCAACTAACATTTGCGAAAATGGATAATTTTTCACTTCTGCAAATTATTGAAAGAATTCCTGAACTCAGGTTCAAGTACATGGGATCTTACCCCTCTGATAAAGTACCTCAACTAACAAAATACTCTTTTGCAATTGTTAACTCAGCTCCAAACAATGATAGAGGGGAGCACTGGATCATGATAGCTCGATTGAATAAAACTTACTATTTTGCTGATTCTTTGGGTCGGAAAAGAACAACTTATTCCTTTCTAACAAAAAAGTATCGGCAAATGGTTCCTCGAAAGCTACAAAAAACTGATAATTTGTGTGGATTTTACGCAATTTATTCAGCATTTCTTCTTTTTAAATTCTACCAGACAAACTTGAATAATATTCCCTATCTTAATACATTGTAGACTCTATACCCAATCTTAATACATAGCTGGCGGACCGGATGCTCTATTCCCTATCTTAATACATGAGGGTCCGCCACCTCCCCCCCCCCACTTAACCTCCAACATCTACTACTGGATTGTTCATAACGATTTTTTAACATTTAATCGTCTTGAAATAAAATTTAGAAAAACAAGTGTTTACCTAAAAAAACATTTTCGCAAGTCAAGTTTCACAGTTTTATTGAAAAGTAAGGTTACTCGCTTACTTTTTTTTGCTAGTTTTGTTCATTATTGACTGTGTTTGTAATGTTCTGATACGTGTATCAATTAAAAGATGCTTTCGTATTTCTTTTGAGTTTATGAAATTATTATAAAAGTTTTTTTTCTGCAGTGTGTCTATACTTGATTTTGACGTGCATCCATAAATCAGTGTTCCATATTGATATATTGATTGTAGGTAGTGTTTATACACTCGTATGAGTTGTTCAACAGACAACAGGTTTCAAGTTTGGTAGAGAAATGAAATGAATTATGCGCATCGATTTTTCACTTTTCGTTGTTCACATTTTTTCACATTTCAAAATTTACAAAATTATCCAGTTCTCTCAAATTTGTCTACTTTTGATGAAAAAGCACTAGACATAACTTGTTCTAGAAATTCATTCCTTCTCTTCTTTTCTTCGAAGTTTGAAAACTGTGTTTTTTTTTTCAAAAAAAAAAGATTTTTTTTTGTTTCTCTTCGCTCATTGACTTTTTCCAACTATCTGTTGGCTATGTTTTGATTACATAGCAACAAGAACAAATCATTATCGCACGATCACCTTGGTTTAATTTGATGAGGTATCCTTGACGTACATCAGGACACTTTCCTTTATACGGGCTAATGAAATCTCTTCATATCTGATGACAGCGATCCCAATAATAGGATAGAGTAGAAAAAGAGAGTAGTTTTATCTTGCGGGCGACGTCTGGGCGGGCGAATTAGGTACCTTATTATTTTTACACATGATTTGGCTTGAATACGTGAGATATGTTTCAGAAACACTTTCGTGCAAACATACACGGTGTATGCCAAGAACTACGAAAAACAGCCGGTCGGTCTAATGTGCATGCAATGCAAGAGTCAGCCGTCAGATGTCGTGTTTGTAGTGGATGACTCTTCAAGTATTGATAGAAACCAGTACATGCTGCAGAAGAAGTTCATTCAGGACATGTCTGAAAAATTCCAGATTGGATTGAAGGGTTAGTTTTTGAGATGGCTAAGCAGCATCAAGTTCACCTGGCCGTTATGTATACTCATTGAATTTTTGAATTTTATGAGTCGATGAATGTAGTGAAGACTGTTTGGCTTTTTTTCAGGAATAAATCCTATGTTTTGTCAAACTGAAGTTTGAAATTTTGCGGTTTGGTTTTATAGTACTTAACGGTCACGAAAAACTTGACCAGCTCCTAGTTTCGAAGGGGTTTAAAATTTGAGATTTCACAGCAGAATAAAAAAATACTTAGCAATCCCGTTTTCTGAAATTGGGTTAATTTTGCTCAAATAGTGTCAAAACATTCTTAAAAAATTGTGGACACACATACTTGAGTTCTCGCGGTTTGATTTTTCCATTGTTGCTAAAATTTTTGCTATTTTTATTAAAATTTTACTGAGAAGCAAAAACGAAGAAGTCAGGTACAATCATTGCCACATCAAATCAATTATTTCTCTCCCCCCCCCCCCCACCCCCAAAAAAAATGATTTTTTTATTAAAAAATATTTTCTTATGCAAGATCTGCTATTTTTTCATGGTGTCTCAAGTTGTTGTAAAATTGTTTTTCTACAAATGGTTTCAGTAACACGTATTTCTTGAGCAATCTGATTATTTTTTCTTTAACATTGGGATTCTTTAAAATAGTCCAGACTTATATAGTTCGTGATGATATATTTTTATTCGTTTTTATCGAGAAAAATCGTAAAAATTTTCCAGCTCAAATTTGATTTTTCGAGGTTTGAATTTTGATTATCTTAGGCTAAGTAGATTGTCATTGTTCAAAGGAAGACACACTCCACTACCGAACATTTGAGAAGTAAAGCTTACGGATAACAAGATTTTTTTGATTTCGAAAAAATGTTTTTACTTTTCAGATTTCCCAGCGTTGTAAACATTTTATCTAATGATCCAGTTCTATCAAATTTGAATCATTTTATCAGAAAATGATCAACAATTAATTTTTATGTATTTATAGAGGCCATCTGATTTTTTTCGATAGAAATCAATAATTGGGATTTGATAAACAACAAGTCCGAATTTTTTCTTTTTTTTTCTGTTTACTTGCAATGTTTATGATTGGCATTCTACCCATCAATACATGTTCTATTTTGCCTGATGTAACCTTCTGAATTGTCGAATTTTCCTTTTTGTCGTCGTGTCAATTTTTATCATGTGTGAGTTAAGCTCAAGAATTTAGACTTAAGATATCTGTTTCTAGTTCCTGTTGCTGCAAACTTTTTTGCGCTGCTTGCGTATTTTTCACTTCTTTATTTTTTATATGTTTTGAATAGCCCCTTTTTCTCAATTCGTTCAGCGTTGGTTTTTACTCGTTTTTCCGAGAACAACCGTACTCTTGAATCAGCAATTCCTTAAATTTTCTGGCTGCTCAAAAAAATTTTAGACTCTTGAATAGTTTTGGTTGTAAGGTCTTGTTATAAACATTTTGGACCAATTCGATAGACTCAATTATCAGTTATTAACTTTCAAAATTTCAAAACAACTAAAAATTTGGAAAGCAAAGTGGGGAAAACTCACATTTAAAATTTCAGAGAAAACTGTCTCGTATATCTTTCCTCTTAAGACTACGGCTAGTACGTTTTCTGAAAATGACTTCATCCTAAATACGACAGCGTCAAACTTGGTTTTATAACAGAGCACAAAAATATGCTCGCTCGCTTCTGAAATCCACAGACACAATGTATATAAGTGTTCGTGGTTTTGTAGTTGGAATTCATATACAAATTTTAACAACAAAAAAGTCCGGCTGATTATATGCCGTATTGGGATTCAAGTACAGAGTTTCATAAATTCCGGTCATAATTTCATAAAAACAAGAATTATAAAAATAAAATGTATCGGCAAGGTTTTTTTTTCATTTTTCGTCCCATTTGGATTTTTTTCATTCTAAGCTAAGTTTTTAGTTTTTTCTAAAAACTGTTTTTTTTATTCTCAAACTGCCTTCAATAGAAAGAAAAGCTACTATTTTATCCGACCAGATCGTGCTTGGTGTACCACGACGCGCAATGAACCGTTCAATGCTCCTGACACAAGAACTAGTGTCCAGAGATGGTATAATCTCAAGGTGTACAGCCCAGGTGGTGAGGCAAGTAAAAAGAAATCCCTATCTTTTTTTCAGTGCTTCTGCGAACCGGAACATAAAGCGGTCCAAAGTAATCCATACCCGTATGATTAGACATTGCTTGTTACACATTGATTTTCGATAGACCGAAGTAGTCGACGCAACTAATCTAATCCTTGTTGAAAATGCTTATGGTGGAGGCTGCGGGCCAACAAACGAACTAGGGTATGCCGGGAGTCGATTAGTATTGGGTCCCTAGTATCAAACTCGGGATTCCTCAGGCGCACGATCCGTCCGATGGAACGAATGATACCAGCGGGACCGATAAATGGCGAGTATTTGCCAGCGGTGAGTGTTTTTAACTCAACGGGGAATAATTCCATCTGGGCAAGATGAATCAGTTTGCGTTCCTCAATATCAAGTTCAGTCGGTCGGTGATTCGTAAGTCCTTACCACAAAAAATTTTATGTGAAGGCAGCATCCTCAACATAAAAGCGACTACTCGTTTATATCTCGTAACGGAACTGAACCTTTTACCAATTGAACCCGTGTTCGGGATGTTTGATGGATGTGACATCGGTGACGAACGAAGATGATGTCTCCAAGCAATTATCAACATCACAAGAAAGACCCTTCAAACGAATTTTATTGATTACACGTTCGTCGGGTATAAACGGCCAATCAGTAGTCTAAGAATGCTCGGACCAATAACCCAGCTGCTATCCTTGAGGGCTTCCGAAGAAATCCTCCGCATACCAATATCAGCTGGGTTATCGCCGCTCAAAACATGGTGCCACTCATCAATAGTGGTCGATTCGAGGATTTCGCCGACACGGTTAGCAACGAATACAGATAGTTTTTCAGTGGAGTTTAGCCACTACAAAACTGTAGTACTATCTGTCCACATGAACACATGGTTAATAGAGAGAGTAAGGGCAGTCAGTATATCATCTTTCAGTCGTGTGGCGAGCAGAGCATTCTGAAGCTGTATCTTCAGTATAGATAGCGCTTTCATGGGCGCAATTGCGAGCTTTACCAAAGATGAAGGATATTTGAGTTTTGTGCGAACTCGAGAGTTGCGCACGCAAAATCCCAACCGCACAGAAAACAACCTGCGAGCTGTCACCGATTATGTGGAGCTCAATTTGATCCACAGGCTCTGTGAAGTAACAACGGGGAATAGTTAATTGCCCTAAGAGAAAGCGACCGGAGTGCCACTCGACAAACTTATCTCTTATGTCTTCCCGCAATTGGTCCTCTCAACTTTGGCCACTGATTTTCCTATTATCTTTAAGCAAAAGGCGGGCCCTAACTGTGTATGGAACTAGCAACCCATCAGGGTCAAACACAGAAGAGACAAAACTCAAGACGGCTCGTTGAGTTATTGCCTTATTGAGAGGACGATCCACGCCTCTGCTAACAACCAATGTGTCTTTCACATGGTCCCACTTAAGCCCTAAGACGTGTGATGACTGTTCGGCACCATTATATATTTCCTAGTGGAGGTTTCGCAATCCTCGGGGTTCATTACTGAAGTGATTTCATCAGCATTACTGACAAACTTAGTCAAAGTAAAACCGCCCAACTTTAGTAACGAAACCAAATTGCGGCTAATTTTAATTGCATGGGTAACGTTTTTGACGAATCCAAGTAATCGTCCATGTTAAATTTTTCATTTACGACTGAGGTGGTCTGAAGGTATGTGGACATACCATCAGTTGCTGTTTTTCGCAACGCGAAACTGGCGCACGTGGGCGAATCCCGTGCGCCGATCATATGGCGAGTGTACTGATTAACTACCACATCGGAAGTGGTATCCTACCGCCACAAAAAAACGAAGTGAAAATTGATTGCGAGCGAGCACTCCTACCTGGAGGAACATACCCTCTAGATCCGCGGAGACGGCGTAATTGTGTTGACGGAATCGTAAAAGTACAAAAATTAATTTTTTGAGTAGGTCCAGAACCACCAATAAGGACTTATTTAAGGATGTGTCGTGAAATTTAGAAGCCCGAATAAGGACTGGGCGCATCTTACCCGGATTCTTCGAATTTACGACGGGATGGTGCGGAATATACCACTCGCGATCGGTACGCTTACGGGGATCATGCGGTTCGACGGTAACGACATAGCCTTTCCTAGTGTCCTCTCGACTTGTGTCTGCGTATCTTTCGCTCAGTTCAGGGTCTATACTTAACCTTCTCTCCAATGTTTTAAATTGAGCGAGTGACGAGTAATAGTTATTTGGTAGACTGACATTACTATCAATCCAAAGCATAGGCACAATGTATCTTTCGCCATTGTGAACGGTTTCAGAATTTAGGAGGGATAAAGCATAATTATGCGCGGCGGAACGGGCATCGACTTGTTTGAAAGCACCATAAAATTCCAGCTTGTACCAGGATTTTATCTGGTCGGTCAGAGAACAACCTTCAACAGCGCACTTGAAACACGAAGAAGAAGAAACAACGGACGGCAGCAACGGACCACTTATGACCAAACGTATCGGTAGGCAAACGGAACACGGTGAGTTTTTATCATCTCCCAAGATGAACTCAATGGGTCTAACGGCGTGGTAGTAGTCTTGTCCTGTTTTAACTTCAACATCCTCATGTGTATAATGACAAGGGTTTAATAGGTGCTAATTGTGGATATTTATTCTGCAAATCAGCAAAATTGATTTAACTCGGAACCAATCTGAACATATGCACACAGAGAAAATACGAAATCACTATTATTTGGCTGGGAAGAAACTGTAAACTTGACCCTCTGAAACTCAACGACGGTGGTTGAATTGAAATTACTAATTGACAAGTTAACGGGCTCCCCTGTTACGCCGAGACGGTTAACGAGTGATGAAGACACCCAAGAGTGAATCAATGCACTATTACAAAAAACCAACGTCACAAGATTGGTTACATCCGAAGATACACCAAGTTTTGCAATTGGCAACAGCCTTTTAGACAATTAAATGTCATGTACATCACTTACAGCGGCATGGGTGGAAATTTTTGTATTCTCCTTGGATTTGTTTGTTCCAGCCCTATTTGAGACGTTTGAATTTTCTTCACGAGGAAAAAAATTTTCGGCTCCATGGAGCAAGACATTGTGTGCTATCACACTCTAGCTTTGGGTACTTTTTAGCTCTAGAACTTTGCCGGAAACTATGATTGCCATTGAGGCAAGCGAAGCAAAGTTTCTGTTCGGCTACGTATTTTGCTCGCTCAGTAGCATTCTTTTCCTTGAAAGCAGCACAGTTCCACAATGCGTGACTACGCTTACACAAAACGCACGGCGGAGATTTAGACTTATCCTGAGCCTTACTAGTTACCTGGCTTTTGGCTGCAAAAACTTTGGTTGTTTTTGGTTTAACTGGTTCCTCGTTTTTTGCCTTAGAATTGAGTACACGTAATCTTTCATGCCCCTCGGCCTTTTCTTCCAACCAGTTATTAAAATCTAAGAATGTTGGGCGCTGCCAATTGTGCCTAACGGTATGCTTTGACTAAGCTTCCTTGAGATTAGGCGGAAATTTACTAACAACTTGGTTAACACTTTTTAGATCATCTTTAATTGACAATGATTTGAAAACTGCTACGAGGCCAGATATGGCAGAGGAAAAACTAATGACATTTTCCGAATTGTGCATCTTAACTGGAGAAAATGTATTCAGCTTATCAAGATGCGCACCAACAATAGCGTGTGGTTGCCCAAACTTTCGTTGCAAGGTGGCCAGTGCAAACTAGTATATAACGCCACTACATTTAAATTCCGCAATTGCGGTTTTTGCTTTGCCTGTGACGAGTGTTTTTAAGTATGTCAGTTTCGTATCATCGGTGAGAACAGCGGAACTAACGGTGGACTTAAACTGAGCAAACCATTCGTGCAAGTTTAACGGGTTGCCGTCAAACTGGGCTAACTTCCATTCAGGAAGGTGACCTTTTTGGCTATGCATCAATAATTCCGCCAATTCACGAGCGGAGAGAGGTCGATCCGATGAACAACCTTGGTTCGGATGAGCGGAAGACGTTCCGTAGTCTTCGTTGATTGGCTGATAACCAGTATTAGTATAAACGACAAAATGCGGAACATGTTGCGGATGAACTGCCGGAGAATTTGAATACACAGTCCCACCACTAGTATACGGGGCAGCGGAGTTACACGGTGGAACAACAGTTGTCACATTAGAAAAAACGTTTCCAGCATTACAACACTGAGCAGGCGTGACGATTGGAGTTGTAGCTGCCAATAGCCGTAAGTTTGCATCACTTGTGTAGTAATCGTTGATATTAGGTGACACAGTATGCGGTACAAAGGGAAGATTATATTGCGTCTGAGCTGGCACTGCATGGCTATTAGGTGCCGAAAAGGAAACTGGCGGTGGGTTTACTCCAGAAGTTGAGAAGCCACCAACAACAAATGCAGGTGACAAAGAAACAAAACCCGAACCGGGTTTTGCCGGTAACCTTGGTACAGGTAATGATTCCGGTTGCCCGATGGCAAAACTACCATTAGTTATCTTTGAACTCGTGATCTCTAAAGGAACAGCAGACGGCGGTGGTAACACGTGTAAACTCGAATGCATATTTTTAACTGGGAATGAAACAGATGGAACAGAAGCGTGCAATGGCAAAAGGCTTGCACTGCCAAATTGAGGCATAGCCCGATGTCTATGACTATAGCTTCCAGGGTGACTCAATGCTGTGTGGTCATGGTTATGACTATTACTGTTGTGAATTGCATGAGCGAGGTGGGCGAAAGCCGTCGGTTCTGACGAAATTAGTACAGAAGTGAAGGCCAGCAAACCTGGCGCACTAGCAACGTCAGGAGGTGCCTGTGAACTAACAGAGTCTACTCAACCATTAGTCTGCTCGGTTGCTACTTTTGACATAGGT
Source organism: Symsagittifera roscoffensis (assembly GCF_963678635.1). Lineage (NCBI taxonomy): Eukaryota > Metazoa > Xenacoelomorpha > Acoela > Convolutidae > Symsagittifera > Symsagittifera roscoffensis. The sequence continues at coordinate 50,397,044 of NC_087065.1, forward strand.
TGACCTACTCCTGCTGAGTTACTTTCGGCTACCTTCTCGCTAACCTCAGATGAACTGTCTTCATGTTCAAACGCTTTCAATTCCATTTCAATTAGTTGCTTTTTTTGACTTTCAGCCAATTGTTCTAGTTCCAGCTGACTTTGTTCGAACTTTAGATGGTTCTCTTACTCTTTAAGTCTTAAAGATACTTGATGCGGCCTTTCCATCCCTTCGTGGCGTCGTTTTTCTAAAGCTAACTCATGTCGTTTTTCACTTAGTGACATAGTGCGAACAGTCGACGTATGACGAGTGGAAGCAGATTTATCAGACTTATATGACTCACGTTTTCTACTTTCCTTAGACTTATTAGAGACCTTAGACCTGCTTTCATGTTCTGAATCTCTTGTTTTGTGCAAGCGTGAGGATGTCTCAGACCTAGTTTGTTGTAAAGCTCCCGTGCTCCCTGTAATGCCGTCTGCTGAAAGTGAGGAAGGTTCAAAACCCTGAAAAAACGAAACGGAAAGCCCTTAATTTGCCTAATTTTTTGCTACCAGACCACTTAACATACTTTGATGTCATCTTACAGCACAGTTTCGCAGAATGCTGGGGAGGTTTTGAGGATTTTTTGACATTTTTGTTACTACTTTTTTTCACAGAAATTTTCGGAGACTTTTGGTTAGCAGGTTCGAGTCATAAGCCAATCCAAAAAACTAGTCCAGAACCTCTTGCCTACGTTCAGATTTTACGGATGAAAATTCCGCTCACAAATATCCCAAAAGTTTTGGTATCGAGAAAAAAAAGTCAATCAGTTTGTCTATGTACCGACTTTAAGACATTTCAGTTCAACGGAACTGTCCAAAAAATTTGGGTTTTGGGAAAAATTTCAGGTTGCTAGCTCACGAAAAAAAAACTTACTTTTTAGGACATCGTACATAAATTTATAGCACAAATAGAATGTTTTTAAATTAGTAGAATCTTACATTTTTGGAAATTGGGCGGTCATCGGTTGGTAACAGGCCTAAGTTGTTTTCTTTTTCTAAAACCATCTCTCTTCAACTCTCAGGAATGTACTCATTCATTGACTTATCGGCCTCTGCTGTGGGTCTCAAACACCACGATGAGAAGTCGGCGCCTTGACGTAATCTGAGAACACACCTCGTTTATGAAGAAACCTTGTCAGGGAAGAAACCTCGTGTGGGAACACTCGTTGTC